>NW_021627585.1:0-55398 GCF_004785775.1 Grammomys surdaster | reverse complement strand
AGGTGTCCTGGAACTCACTCTGTAGACCAGGCTGGCCTCAAACTCAGAAATCCACCTGCCACTGCCTCCCAAGTGCTGGGATTAAAGGCGTGCGCCACCACTGCCCACCACTGCCCAGCTGCAAAGTTCAAGTCTTAAGAGGAACTTCACATTATTTTTCTGAGGAAAGACAAAGAGATTCCATGAAGGAGGCCACTTTGTGACACTCCCCCTTGCCCCTTCACTTCCTGTTGGCCAGGCAGTCCTTCCTGCTCACCTGGATGCTTACATGTGCTACCCACAGACAAAGTGCCCACGTGTTCTCTGAGCTGGTCCCCAGAAAAGGTAGCACACGGCTGCCTCTGTAAAGCAGCATCTTGTGTCTGTGTACATTTGTAACAACTTGATTCTATTTCTAAATTCAAAGTCAGCTTTGGGAACCATCTGTCCATGTAATAGATTTCTTTAAAAAGTGGTTTCTTGACATTATCATTTCTTTTCTTTTTAAAAATATTTATTTATTTATTTATTTATTTATTTATGAATGTGTGAGGGGCTGGCTGTGTGAACATTGCACTGGAACTGTTGATTAGAGCTTAGTAGGGTCATCACTGGGTATACAAGTGAAGGCACCCACCCACCCCCATCGATCAGTAGCAAATTAGTTCAGCACTGAGTAATATAGGGCCTCCTGAGCTCCTCCACCAGCTATTGACAGACTTATTGTATGTAGACCCATGCAGGCATCCTCAGCTGCTGTGAGTTTGTGGTTTCAATGGCTATGTCTTACCCAGGAGACAGCATATCTCTATCTTCCTCCCTGTGTTGTCTCTTGTGTTTTTTCTACCTAATCTTTCCACAATATTCCTTAGAGGGGAGGTATAAGTGTCTTCTTTGGGACAGAACACCTAACAGTCACCTAGTCTCAGTCCCTTGTGAAGTCAAGAGGTTTTGTATTCACCACTATTTACTGGAGAAAAGATACTTTGATGAACGTTGAGAGTAGCAGCATTTGTCTGCAGGGATGAACATAAACGTTCAGAGGGCAATTTAATGCCACGACAACTTATTCAAACAGCAGTGTTCTATCCCCCACTAAGGCCTGTGATCTCCCTTGCCATGAGTTTTTAAGTAGGGTTACAGTTCTGGGACACAGATTCCTGCCTAGGAGATAGTCTTCAAATCCAAAAGGAAGCAGCCGGTTACCACGAACAGTAGAGCTGCTATTTTGCAAGTGGGCAGATCTTGCCTGGTAGATTGGTCTCATTATTCTTAGAGTTCACAGTTGGGTGACAGTTGATGGCTTTTCTTCCCAGCAGTTTGGGGACTATGGAATCTAGTTGATACAGAGGATACTTCCAGCTCAGTTACAATTGGAAGAAAATCCATTTTCTTTATGGATTGTTGGTTTTTTTTTTTTGTTTTGTTTTTTTAAAAAAAGATGGGTTTCTTTATGTAATCCTGGCTGTCTAGAACTCACTATGTAGACCAGGGTAGACTCAAACTCACAGTCTCTTTAATAATGTTATGTGGCTATATGAACTCCATTAAAGTTGGTCATAGATACTCTAATGTCTAAGCTAAGGTCGATTTATGTTTATTTTTAGAGACCTCTAGTTGTTGGTACACAAGCTATTACATCTCTCGCCTCGTCAATGTTTGGTCTATAGGCATAGCCAAGCTACAGGAGCTTCTAGCCATGCTCAGCTCAGTCAGTATTTTCATCTTAGTAAGTGTTCTTGGTGGTAACAGGCCTACTCTCTCCTTCTACAGTGACCTCTTACACTTTTGTAGGGTTAATATTTTAAGATAGGCTCTGCTGGCCTCTCGTTAATTTGAGCCTTATGATATGCTGGCCAGGATCACTAAGCAACTAAATGAATTTTGAGAGTCTGCTCTGTAGAAGTTTCATATTTCTTTAGCTCTTAGAAATAAATGCAAATCCACAGAATCCAGTAAGTCTCAGGAGCAAAACCAGACAATTTCAGTGATAAAGTAGAATGTTTATAAAGCATTGCTAGTCGTAGATTAGGTCTGAGTTTCTGTTCACTAGAAATAGAAAATGTCCAGGTGATGTGAAGGAAAGTGGCACAAATAGGCGTTTCCTATCAACTATGCTTCCTTCCACGTGTGAAATGAAGATAGCTCTTGGTCACTGACTGAAAATGGCTTTGATTCTTTCTCTGTGTTGGCACCGTCCAGATGGAAAGCTTGGCAGTGTTCTGGGAAGACCCCCCTGTGTGGCTAAGTTAAGGTTTTACTGCTGTGAACAGACAGCATGACACAGCATGACTTACCATGACCAAGACAAGTCTTATAAAGACAACATTTAATTGGGGCTGGCTTACAGGTTCAGAGTTTCAGTCCATTATCATCAAGGCAGGAGCATAGCAGTGTTCAGGCAGACATGAACACATGCAGGGGAGAGCTGAGAGTTCTAAATCTTCATCTGAAGGCTGCTAGCAGAATACTGGTTTCCAAGCAACTAGGATGAGGGTCTTAAAAGCCCATTCCCACAGTGACACACTTACTCCAACAAGACCACACCTACTTCAACAGGGTCACACTCTAATAGTGCCACTCCCTGGGCTGAGCATATACAAACCATTACAGTGGCTTTTATGGCCATTATACCTTTACCTTACAGAGATTGTTGAGATATGGTTTTCCTTCTCTCCCACGTCTCCTCCTCACTTCTGTCAAAGCCCGAGTCCTGACATCAGCACCACCTTCTCACTTTCTCCCTCTCCCTCCCCTGCTGCCTCTCCACCTCTCTATCCCTATATCCAGACTTAGTATTTTTCAGAGTATGTTTTTTTTAATTTTTATGTGTATGGTTGATTTCCCTGCATGGATGTCTGTGTCTCCCTTGTGTACCTGGCCTCTGTGACAGCCAGAAGAGGGCATCAGATCCTTTGAAACTGGAGTTACAGATGGCTGCGAGCCACCACATGGGTGCTGGGAATTGAATTCGGAACCTCTGGGAGAGCTGTTAACCAATGAACTCTTCAGCCTGATGGCTTTATTTTAAATTAATATTTTTGGTTAGCATAAGAAGAAATGAGTTATGTTATGGTATTTCTATACATACATATCATTATGCTGTCTTCTCATTTATGTCCCACTTCCCCTTTTCCCTGACTTTGATATGTTTGTGTGTGTACATATATATGCTGAGAGGTCCAAAAACATTGGGAATAGACATTTTCATTTCCTCAGGAAGCATATTGGGCTCCTCAGAGGGAGCCACTGGCAATGGGCCTTTAGTCAATGACAGCCCTGACTTAGGAAGGTAGGTCTGGAGCTGAGTCAGCTCCTGGGGCACCTAGCTGGAGGAGATGACAAGGCCAGAACAGAGCTGCTTTCCAACATTCTTTGAGGTCCCACTTAATATAATGGAACTAACATAGCAGCCAATCAAAATGATACTAATGACACTGATTTTCCCCTACCAATCATGTTAAAGGTTACCTAACCCTTCTAGAAAATTCCCCCAGCCCTGCATAAAAGGCGGCCTTCGAGCTCCACCAGTTGTCACTGTTTTGATGAATGGTTGATGCCTGCATGGTGGTACTCTCTGCAGAATAAATGTTCTTTGCTGTTGCATGCTATTTGAGCCTGGGATCCTCCTTCAGCAATTCTTGGACCCTAACAATATGTGTATGTGCATATATACATACATGTACACATACATATACACATATGCATACATATATATTTACATCCAGGTTATTAACCTGAGAGGAAAACATGATGTTTGTCCTTTTGGGTCTATCTTATTTCACTTAACATAATGTGAATATGTGCTAGGCTTTCTTTATCCATTTATCTGTTGATGGATAGCTAGGCTGTTTCTGTATCCTATACAGGCTATCCTATATAGCCTATAGGCTGTAGCAGTTGGCATGGTAGTAAACATTTTACTAAAGACTCTGTTAATCTTCTTCCCCTACTTTGTGACAACTTGAAGAATTAAGGTTAATTTTGGCTCGTGGATCAGTCCATCACTAGCTGGCTCTGTTGCTACTGGGACTATGGCGAGGTAGAGCATGGAGACAGAGAAGGTGGGGATTGTGAGGATCTTGGAAACAAGATAAGACCACAGTGACTCTTCTTCCCCGACTATGTCCTATCACCTCATAGCTAATTCAGCCATAGGCTCATCAGTATATTAATCTCTTGAAGAAGTTACTGCTCTAGTGATCTAAGCAGCCCTCAACAGTGCTACCAACTAGGCAGACGGCCTCTAAAAGGAGTCTCTGGGTAACATTCCAGGTCCACATCACAGCAAATCTCCTTTTTTTCCCTCCCCACATCTGTCCGTTAGATCAGATCATTGCTTTTCCATCCCAGTTTGGCTTGGAATTTGGTCTATATATTCAATCCTAATTTCAGACAGAGACAAGAACGGTCTCACGAAGTGCAGAACTGTTGACGAGAACATGGCGTTTGAGCTGCTTCAGTTTCTTGATAGAATTCTAAAAAAACATCTGTCTTCTTTCTGAGATGCTACACTTCAAGAGGATCATGGCCATGCTTGCCTTTTTGATTCCTATATATATATATCTAGTGCCCAGTTCAATGCCTGACACAACAGAGGTGACACTATGACTTTTCTAGGGGAAGTATGAACAGGCACCTGTTCACCTCAGATAAGGCTCTGATGATGGATACATGAGAGAGATGGTCTACTCAAGTTTAGTTTAGTGGACTGTCAGCTTATCGGGGTTAGTTATAGTACAGGTGACTGAAGGCAGTTGTACCACCTCAAGCTCCTCTCACTTCAGCATTGGTTGGTGAAGAAAGCTACAACTTTGGAGCTTCTTGTTCAATCTAGAATCAGCTCTCCCAAGGAGAGTCACCTGTCACCCAATAGTAAGGCTTTTACAACTGCTTGGGCAGGGTCTTTGTGACTCTTGTAACTTTCTGAGCCTCTCCAGCCTGAGTCTGTGAGCATCCTGGGTCTTAGGATTCTATTTTTATCCTTCCAGGAAGGAATGTTTCAATTTGGAGAAAGTAGCTGCATAAAACACAGGTGTTGAACATATTTTTGTTGTTGTAAAACAGATGAGTAGGGAGATTATCACACGGCCTGGCTTACAGCAAGCATTTAATGCCTACAGTCATCTGCCTCTTATGTTCATATCTGTATGAATCTGCTCATACGTGAACATGTGGCACCGTCAACAGGAGTGATGGCTTAGCTGAATATAAAATGGTAATTAATAAGTAGTATTATAAATTAAAGGAAGGGTACAGTCTAGTTATTTCTTGAACTGATGGAATATGTGTGAATTGGCTCTCCACCCAAGCTAGAAAATAATCTTATAAATAAACATGTTCTAATACGCTGAGTCTTACATTTGAATGAGCTTTCTGTTCAGTGGAGGTGGCAGAAAAGTAGACGTGTGCTGATATTTTAGTAGTCTGTATTATTTGAACACATCGAACGGCTACGGTAAGCAAATGTATAAGCTGTTACTATATTAGCCGTACGTGTGGTCTGAGTGCTCACAGTGTACATGGCGTGAGTGTGGATGTTAAAAGGAAATCTGGTGTCTTGCCAGGTGGAGCTGCAGGCCTGATCTAGCAATGGCTATGGGTAGTTTAGGTTTTGTTAAATCTAAGTTTTACTTCAGAGCCCTTCCTGGCTCTCTGGCTCCCTGGCATGTGCCAGGGCAGGGGTGGGTTGGGGGTGGTGGTGGTGGAAATTTGGTGTTGAGGGTGAAGGAGATGATGAAATGTGGGGGAAGGGCTGAAAGGCACTAAGCTTCAGCCCGGCTTCCCTCTGCTGCCTCCTCTCTCTCCAAAGGAAACATGGGTGTGCCTGAAGGGAAACAGAATTCAGGATCTAGAAAATCACAGCCTGTGACATTTGCGTCACATAGCCGTGACTGAAAAAGTTGCGAAGTGACTCTCGCAGGCAATCTCAGTGATAAACTCTGTCTCAGAATCCGCTCGGCTACAGATTCAGTTAAGAGTAGTTGACTTCTCTTATTCTATGCTGAGCTCAGTGTCAGCAGAACAAAGGACACAACGTTTGGGAGACACATCATCTATTTGGTGATTTCCCTGAGGCCCACGCTCCTCTAACTTCTCAGACATAGACATACATGTTTTCTTAGCTTTAAAGCTAGTAAGGTAGTTAAAGATGAACATATGAACACAAGGCATTTAAAGATGAATATCTGAACAGAATGGGTAGACAGCGTTCCCCGGTCACTTTCTTTAGCTTAGTCAGACTGTCAGACGCCATCTTTGAAGTGTTAACTTTGAAGGAAGAGTCTGTCTGTGCTAGGTGAGCTGTTTGCACCTCACTGCTGGGCAGCGTGAGTTCCCTACTAGGGTGTGACTCTGTCTAGCTGTTGACACTTACTCTCTTCTCTTATATTTTGATAATTCCAATGGCATGGTACATGATACTCGTCAAATGTGGATTAAGTGTTGTCGATACCTGTGAAAAGGATGTCTGTTAGGGAATCCAGTTTTATAAAGTTAGAATCTATTATGCTCAACTTAACACTTTTCTCTTCCTAAATAAGAGCTCTGTGGCCCAGAGAAGAGAAGTCAGTTTTCTTTCTCATCTTTGCAGAGATCCCTGGTTCCACCTGCTAGGTAAGTGCTGTAGCACAGGGCTACAGCCTCCATATCTGTCTTTCCCACTGAAGAAAATTGAGCAGAAACTGTTTTAAAAAGAAAGTCATCAAAAACAGACAAATGAGAAAATTGCTTTTGTTTGCAAGACAAGAAGATACAGAACAGCGACAGTGTGACTGATTCTTGACATCATTATCCCTGACCTAGTTGGAACTAGGAATTTCCCTGTTCACATCTCTCTTATGTGGTCTACCTGCTTGCTTAGTCATAGCTGGAACCAGTTTAATTTTTTTGTGAGATAAACTATGCTTCATCTTAAGATTTTTTCTGAAGGTTTAAGATTGTGTAGTGTCTTTTTAATACATTTTTGCAGTTAACATATTTTGCTTGATATATGTCATAATCATTTCTTCCTATTAAGGATCTGATGAAAAGATTTTACAGGTTTGAAGTTGAAGCATACCCATTAATATGTATATTTAAAACAGATAATTAAATTAATGATGGATGTCACACAGCAGTGTTTGCTCGCCTAGTATGACTCATGATGTACGAAAATACACGGAAACACACACATTGACTTTTCATTTATGGGAAATCGACTTCATTTATTGGTATAACTTTACATAAATTATAACTATGGGAATCTCTCTCTCTCTCCCACCCTCTGTCTCTCTCTGTCTCTCTCTCTTTCTCTAATTTTCTCTCTTGTATGTTTAATTGAAAAACAAAATCTAGGCTGGGGAGGATGGTTCAGTGGTTAAGATCACTGGGTGCTCTCACAAGAGACCTAGGTTAGGTACCCAGAACCTACATGGTGGCTCACAACTGTTACTGTAGTTTCAGGGCATCTGATGTTTCTTCTGGTCTCTGTGGGCTCTTGCATTAATATCACACACACACACACACGCACACACAAACCCATAAAACAACACAAATAGAATAAAATCAGCAGATATTTAAAAAGAAAGATAAAATCTGTATGCAATTTAAATGAGCACACAATTCCTGAGAATAATTGCAATGGCCAGTGATAGCCTTGTCCACCTGTTATTTTATTTAATCACAATTTTAAAGTGGCGGCATCATCCCGGGATATATGATGCATGGGTGTCTCTAGCTGTTCTAGAAAGAGTGAAGGCAAATCCCATCTTTTTTTTATGGCTTAAGTGCTTAAATCCAGGGAAGATTTTTACAGAAGGAGACTGACGAGAGGGACAGGTGGATATTGGCTCCGGCATGGTGACAAGCTTTCAGCCTCGGCTGCATTCTTACAGCAGGAGAGTGAGGAGCAGCTGGCAGCCTGGGAGCCACTGTTCTGCAGATGGAATTCTTGTGGCAAAGAGAAGAATGTCCTATCTGGCTCCTTATGCTTTCTGAACAAAGGACGCAACTTAAGAGATTGAAGCTGCTGTTTGATCTTAATGGTAGAGCTCTGTCCCCATTCGCTGTCACGTCTGCTGTGTTACAGCTCAAATGATTTATGTTTAGAAAAGAATATAAAGTTTCTCCATTCACTGTTAGTGGCTGATGCCCTGAATTCAATGTTCCCTAACGTCTCACCCTTTGAAATCCCGAGATTGGGGGCCAAGCATATGAATAGACATCTGTCTACGTATGACATAAGTCAAGAGAACGAACTTTTTGATAAAACATGTTCTTCCTCTGAACGTGGAGCTTTCTGTGAGAGCACAGAGGTGTGTGTGTGTCTGTGTGTGTGTGTGTGTGTGTGTGTGTAGGGAGTTGGTCTTTTCTCTTCCCATTGCTAGTTTCACCTCACACTGTAAGAGTATCCCATGCGTGTTTGTGAATACTCCAACTGCTGTGCCCCTTGGTCATCTGTACCTCTAGAAAGTCAAGTACCAGACTGAGAACTATCTGGGCAAAGGATTCTGATACTTGAGATTTAGAAAGTAGTCCAGAAGAGACCAGTCAAGCTCACAAGAGGAAAGGTAGGGTTGGGGCAGAGAGGCTGCCTGTGAATCCCAGCCTTTTAAACTGTGGGCTCTGTATCAGAATACAGAGATTGTGAAATGTTAGGCATCAGTAAACCACCAAAAATAAATCCAAAGTCAGTTGCACAATGAACCCCAGTGTTTGCAGCAGAGCTGGCCAGTGTTTTGTCACCTGACTTCACAGTGGTCTTGGTTCTGAGCACTGTGTGCACACTGCCTCTGTGTGCCCTCAGGCCACACGCCAAGAAGTGCTCCTGACATTCCTCGACTCACACTCAAAAGTATCTCATGAGTTAGTGTTTTCACTGTCTACCCAAAGTTTTCTGCTCTTATAAAAATATGATAGGGCCTGCTCAGTGGATAAGAGCAATTGCTCTTACAGAGAACCTAGGTTTGATTCCTAGCACCCATGTGGCTGCTTACAACCATATATAACTACAATTCTAGGGGATTTGACACACTTTTCTGACACCTACCTAAGCACCAGACACAAACACTTGGTGCACAGGTATACATTCAGGCAAAATACCAACACCCACAGGCATAAAATAAGGTAAGATAAGATGAGGTAAAATAAAGCCAAAACAACAACAACAACAACAAAAACAAAAATTTCATAATGGTTTAATTATGGAAAACTGTTTAGTTGGAACACCAGCTCATCCCTGTCACAAGCTACAAAACCCTGTTTGCTCCTCTTCCCACAGAACAAAAAACAAACAACCAAAACAAAAACCAAAATCCAGCCAACCAAATCTCAAAACATACTGTGTTGCTATATAACCAGATATCGAGGAGGAGGAGTTTGTGGTGAACTTACGAGTTGTGCATTTAATTAAAAACAGTAGTAGCTAGTAATGACTTACCTGGTGCCTGTAGCTCAGTTGCTCCTGAAGGAAGAACAGCATCCATGAGAAACAGATAAATTCCTCACTGCCGCTTGTAACATGTAAAACCCAGCATTCAGCACGGAAGGCGTTCTTCTGTTGTATTTCTGCAGCATTTGGAAGGATAACTATGACATGGAATGGCCTTTCAGAAAGCCATATTCGGCAGAACTTTAGTCTGAAAGTTAAAAGGAAATCTCTAGTCTAATTTTTATTTTTTTAAGGTTTTTTTTCATTTATTGGATATTTTCTTTATTTACATTTCAAATGTTATCCCCTCTCCAGGTCTCCTCTCTGGAAACCCCCTACCCCATCCCCGGACCCCCTTCCTCTTTGAAGGTTCTCCCCCACCCATCCATCCACTCCAGCCTTCCCACCCTGGCATTCCCCTACACTGGGGCATTGAGCCCCCACACGACCAAGGACTGCTTCTCCCACTGATGTCCAACAAGGCCATCCTTGGCCACATACCCGGCCAGAACCATGGATCCCTCCATGTGTACTCTTTGGTTGGCAGTCCAGGGTCCAGTCCCTGGGAGCTCCTGAGGGTCTAGCTGGTTGACACTTGCTCCCCTCACGAGGCTGCAAGCCTCCTCAGCTTCTTCAGTCCCTTCTCCAACTCCTCCATCCGGGACCCCATGCTCAGTCTAGTGGTTGGCTGTGAGCATCCACCTCTGTATTTGTCAGACTCTGGCAGAGCCTCTCAGGTGACAGCCATATCAGGCTCCTGTCAGCAAGCACTTCCTGGCATCTGCAATAGCATCCAGGTTTGGTGACTGTATATGGGATGGATTGCCAGGTAGGGCAGTCTCTGGATGGCCTTTCTTTCAGTCACTGTTGCACACTTTGTCTTCCTGTTTCCTCCTGTGAGTATTTTGTGCCCCCTTCTAAGAAGCACTGATAACCAACACCCCCCGACCCCCGAAAAAATGTTCACTCCATGGTTACTTCACATACCCATTAAACCAGGAAAGGATGCTGATGGAAGATGCGAGATGCTAGGGCTTCACCTGTGTTTGCAAATCAACGAATATAGAGTGAGGCAGAACAGAAGATGCTTGCCATGCTGTATCTAACAGGAAGCTAAAAGGAAGAGCAGAGGCAACAGTCTCTGCATTACGTATAGGACCACCCCTAAATTAGTGGTTTGCTGTAGGTGACCCCTAAAATGCTAGTTGGAAAGCTAATGTTGTATAGATCTTTACTCTAATGACCAGGGGAACCTAACCAAGGAGAAACAGCTCAGTTACTGTGGCAACCAGTCACCTTGTTAAAGCTGGCTAACCAGGTGTTTAGGAAAGGAGTGGCCGAGAGACCAGTTCCTTCTGTCCTGCTGAACTGTCATTCATCATGAACTCACAGAGAAAGAATCTTTGTTACTGGCATTGGGAAAGATAAGAAAGCATGCATCTGAATATTTGAATACTAACCTGTACTGAGAATCCTTCTGGGGTTTCTTTGGAACTATAGCTGTGCTGTATTCTGTTGAGTGAATTTTTAATATAAATGTAATCAGTGAATTAAACAGGCAGCTGTATTTCTTTTCTTTCTTTCTCTCTGTCTCTCTTTCTTTCTTTTTTCTTTTGGTTTTTCAAGACAGGGTCTCTCTGTGTAGCCCTGGCTGTCCTGGAACTCACTCTTTAGACCAGGCTGGCCTTGAACTCAGAAATTTGCCTGCCTCTGCCTCCCAAGTGCTGGGATTAAAGGCCTGCGCCACCACAGCCCGGATGAGCTGTATTTCTTTACCTCTGCTAGTCCCCAATAACCACACAGAGAAATCAAGACTTATTTCAAGCTGCACCTCAATATCTGGGCAGTTAGATGATTCACCTAACCCCCTATGCTAACCTGGCCATCTCCCTTCCCCATGATTCTTGCAGTTTAATATTTGTTCTAGCTTTGTCTGCTTCAGATCTCTCTTCCCACAGAGTCTTCTCGGGCCCTCTCCTCCTTGCTGATCTGAATCTCCACCCTGTCCCACCTTCTCCTCCCTGGCTGGTGGAAGCTTCTGCCTTGTTCTTTCTTCTGCCCAGCCATCAGATGAAGATCTGAAGATCTCTTGCAAACAGACTGTTTCTCTGGCTGGCATGGCAGGTGGATTCCCGGGGGGTATTGTGTTTTCATTTGGTAGTAAGAATTTTTAATTTTACTTCTGTTATTTCTTTTATATCTCTGTTCCGCTTATTCAGCATTCAATAAATAGTGTGTTGTTTAATCTCCATGGGTTTGTATGTTCTAGAAGTTTTCTTGTTGTTGGCTTGTGGCCTTATTGTACTGGAATCAGATAGAATGAAAGGAATTAATTCAATTTGTTTTAGAGAACATTCCATGGGCTGTTTGGAAAAAAAATATGTATACTCTGCAGTGCTTAGAGGACATGCTCTGTAGATATCTGTTAAGTGAATTTGATCTACAAAATATATTGATTAACATGCTTCCTTATGTTTCGTCTGGATGATCAACTGGTGAGTGTGGGATATTGAAGTCACTTACTACCATTGTGTTATGCTTTCTCTGTGACTTTATATCAAATAGTATGTTTTATGAAATCAGATGTACCTGTGTTTGGGAAGTATATATTTAGAATCCTCTTGTCTTCTTGATGGACCGTAGCAAGGTGGAACTTTATCTGTTCTCACTAGTTTTGGTTTTAAGTCTATTTTGTCAAATATTAGAACTGGGACACCTGCTTCCTAGGTCCATTTGTCTGAAATATGTTTTCTGTCATTTCATTTCATCCTGTGTGTGTGTGTGTGTGTGTGTGTGTGTGTGTGTGTGTGTGTGTGCATGTGTGTGTGTGTAGTGATGCACATTTCTTGGAAGCAGCAAATAGATTGTTCCTACTTTTTAATCCATTCTACTAGTCTGTGTCTTTTGATTAGGGAATTGGGACCATTAACATTCAGAGTTATAATGGAAAGGTGCATCTAAAGTCCTGTCATTTGTTGATTTTATAGTGTTTAGAATTTCCCCCTCTCTTTCTCAGCATTATTCTAGCATGAATTGTCCTTTCCTGTGTAGATGAATTTGTTTGTTTTTCATCAGTCTGGGGAGCTCTTAAAGTATTTTCAGTAGAAGCAGCTTAGTGTGGTTATGAGTTCCTCAATATGGAAAGATTTTATTTTTCTTTCAATTAGGAAAGATAGCTTTGCTTGGGTATAGTCATCTGAGTTGGGACTTGTATTTTTGGAGCTTGAAATCCATCCATCGAAGTTCTCCGGCCTTTAAAGTTTCGGTTGAATAATCTGCTGATATTTTGAACATGAATTGATGTATTTCTTTGGGAATTAATGCTTTTTTTTCCTCCTGTTGATTTCAATATACTTTATCTGTTCTGTGTATTTAGGGTTTTGCTTTGAAGATGATGGTTCTTTTCTGCCCTGTCTGGGAATCCTAAATGCCTTCTTTATCTGTATCAGCTTCTCTTTCCCTATCTCTTGGGAAGTTTCTGCTCTAAATCTTTTTAATTTTTTTTTATGCTTTGAAGATGAGATTCTTCTATTTCTTTATGTCTATTATCTGTAGATTTGGTTGTTTTAGAGTATCATGGATCTCTTAGCTTTCCAGTTAATAACTTCTTAGTTTTGCCCTTGTTTGAGGACTGTAGTTCCTCTGCATTGTGATCAAGTCTATGGACTGCCCTTTTCCTTACGCCAGTCTATTGGTGAGATTTTTCCACAGATCTATTTGACTTATTGCGTTTCCCATTTCTGACATTCAGATTGTTTACCTCTATGTTGAATTTCTTTCATAGTGTGCATTACCTTATTACATTTGGGTGTTATTCAACTTACAACATACAGCATATTACATTCCGCTGTTCGTGCTCTCAGCAGGAGCTGATTTTCCTCTTTGACTTCTTTGACCACACTGTTAACCTTTAGTTTGAGCCCTCTATCTGTGGTTTCATTTAACTCATTCACACTAGATGCTGCTACTATAGACTACCATTTTTGGAGGACTCACAAAACTTGAGTTTTTCATATTCCTTATGCTGCTGTATTGGGATTTATGAATCTGAGGGTTTTTTCCCACTAGTGATAGTTTTAAATCAGCTATATTCTTTCAGTTGAAGTATTTGCAATGACCAAGTGAAGCTTAGCTATGGTAGAGTTGAAGTGTGTGGCTCATAAAATAGTTCCTAAGTCCAGCAGCTCAGGGTGCCCGGTGTTAACTCTACATTATCCCATGAGTAGAATAATAACTGTGAGGGCAACCTTGACTACTGCATATTCTCACTATGCAAATGTTGTACCAGGAAACTAACAGCAGTGGCCCCCTTGACTTCAGTAACTGTAGGAGGAAAAAACATCAAGGAGAGTGTAGTACTCAACTCAGGTTTGAGCTACTAAGGTTGGGGTTGAGAGGGAAGTAGGTTGGATGAGGATAGCGACAATAGCAACCTTGAAAGGCAAGAAAATTGATGTGGATAAAGTAGCTGGAATACTGTTAGGATTCTCAGATTTTTAGAGATTGTTAAAGCTATGGAAGATGGTAAGAGGCAGAGGGGATAAGATGAGAAGAGACATGGAAAAACGAGAGGACGTATAAAAGATATGGGTAAAAGGTCTAGTAAAGAATGCCTTGAAGTGGCTAGAGAGATGGCTCAGGGGTTAAAAGTACTGATTGTTCTTCTAGAGGAACCGGGTTCAATTCCCATCATCGACATGGCAGGCTCACGTCTGCAAATGCAGTTGCAGGATATCTGATGCCTCTTCTGGCTTCCATGGCACTTCATACATATGGTGCAGATATACATGCAGACAAAACTCTCATATGTAAATAAAAGCCTGTAGTAAACAATGTGAATAAATGTACACAGCCACCCTAAAGCCTAACCAAACAATATGACAGACAAATGCAAAAATGATCATGAGATACTGTCTTCGTGAGGGTTCCCACTGCTGTGATGAAACACCAGGACCGAAAGCAAGCTGGGAAGGGAAGGGTTAACTTGGCCTATACTTCCTCTTCTTAGTCCATCACTGAAGGAAGTCAGGGCAGGAACCTGGAGGCAGGAGCTGATGCAGAGGCTGCAGAGGAACACTTGCTTGTTCAGCCTGCTTTCTTATAGAACTTGGGACCACCAGCCCAGGGTGGCACCACCTGCCATGGGCCGGGCTCTCTCGCACCAATCATAAGAAAATGCTCTGCAGGCTTGCCTACAGCCCAATCTTTTTAGATGGATTTTCTCAATTGAGGCTGCCTCCTCTCTGCGTGGGAGAAAGAGCCTGGCTCCTGCAGCGTCCATCTTCACTATGTTTCTAGAATGTGGGGAAGAGGAGGTTTTAGGTCCTTTCCTGGTAGTTCCCTCTGACCCTGCACTCTCCTATCGCCTCTCTGGTCCTCTGGGTCTGGGTCCTGTGTAGGTGAGGAGTGGTATTTCCCTTGCAGTTTCTTTTACCCACACTCACACAACTTTAACATCCTAGAAAGAAACCCATGACTGAACTGGAGACAGTGAGACCATCTACTTTCCCATTAGCCAAGGCTTGGGTTTCTGTTCATATTTCTTGGCTTTCTTTTGGGATCCACAAGGAAACAAATGATGGATAATCTTGGACAGGCACATTTTAATGCTTAGGACAGATAAAATAAGCATCTGACCAGGCCAAGATGAGTTGGCAGCACGGGCATCCTAGAGCGTTAGACGGAAGCGTCGGTAGGGGGTTCTTGCACATGTTATCTATCGAACTTGTCTTCTTCAGTCCTCATCACTAGCCAGTGGGTTAGCAAAAGCAGCAAGACAACAACAACAACAAAAATCCCTATTTCTTAAAAAAAAGGGAGGGGGAGGAAAGGGGGATGGAAGGAGGGAGGGAAGGAGGAAGGAAGACACACACATACACACACACACACACACAGAGAGAGAGAGAGAGAGAGAGAGAGAGAGAGAGAGACAGAGACAGAGACAGAGACAGAGACAGAGAGACAGAGAGAGAGACGAGACAGAGACAGAGAGAGAGACAGAGACTTTGAAACTTTAAAACAAAACAAATGAAACTGAGGTCCAAACAAACATTAAAAATTTTTACCAAGAAAAATGGCTTGGTAGTGTAAGCCAAAACCAAGAAACAGTAGATTTTCCCTGTAATAGCTGTGTGGCTTAGAGTGGGTCACTTTGCTGTTCATGGATCATTTCCCTCTTGTGGTACAAAAGAGTCTTTGAGAAGTGTGCAGTGAAGTGTTCTAGAATTTCCTTCTTTAAAATTTGCATAAAACACCTTCCCAGTCCTTTGCCTTGAGATTCACCTGGTGCTTTTTATTTTTTTTCCCTTTGATGTAGGCAAAAGCAAGGAGAAAGGCAAGAAGGACCCAGGAGAGAAGGGTGAAGCAGAGAATGGGAGCTTGAGCTTGGTGTTCAGATGCAGCCTCTGTCTCTCTTTTTCTCTGAAGAATGTCATTTCTTCCAATATCTGGACCACATCTGTCAGGGTTCCCCAGAAAACCAGTCAATAGAATATGCATAAATGCAGATGCTTCTTACATCACAGTGACCTGTAGCCTGTTAAGCAGATCATAAATCAAAAATACAAAGCTGAAAATACATTCCGTATACACAATGCATGCAGTGTCACAGCTGAGCTGCATGTTATACTGTAGAGTTCTGGTTGTTTAGAAATGAGTGTGGGGCTGACTGGGAGACACAGATTACTGCTATACCTCAGCGCCACAGCAGAGAGCGGAATCACATATTGCTAGCAGGGAAAAAGATAAAAAGTTCAAAATCCGAAATACAGTGTCTACTCAGTGTGAATTCAGCACCATCCTTAAGCTACAAAATTGTATGTTGAGCCATCGCGTAAGTCAAGAAATATCTGTTGGGGTGTACACTTTTAATCACAGCCCTTGGAAGGGGGAAGCAGACATATTTCTGTGAATTGGAGGCTAGCCTGGTCTCTACATAGTGAGTTCTGGGAGCCAGGATTATATAGAGAGACCCTGTCTCAAAATACAAAGAAGAAAGGAAGAAAGATATTACTCAATCAATCAAGCAATCATCAATCAATCAATCTTTGGAAATGAGCTTACAGAGATCAAGAATTCCCACAACATGAAAGAGATATCCAAGAAAGTCAGGCTGTAGAGTGGGCTGAGTGAGAACCAGAACAGCCAATGGCATAACTTGCAGTCCCAGGATAAAGACCTGGAATGGGTGCTGGCATGAGTCCTAAAGAACCATAGCTATGATGTGTGATGGCACAAGATGGAGGTCCTAACTCAGGAAGAGAAGAAAATTCATCCACCTTCCATTCTACTGAGGTCTGGGCTCCCAGTGGATTGGACGATGCCTGGCCTACTTCCATGGGTAAGAAAGCACCATCTTTATTTCGTCTACCAATTCAAATGTCAATTTCTTGAAGAAAATTCTACAAACTCACCTGTAAATATTTTGCCAGGCATCTGGACCTTCTTCAGTCCATTCAAGCTGAAATATAATATTGTCCTGGTTTCATCTATTGCTGTGTTGAAATATTCTGACCAAAAGCTAAGTATGGGAGAGAAGGGTTTATTTTAGGTTACATCAACAGTTCATCATTGAAGGATAGGCAGAGAAGGAACTTGAGTCACATCCAATGGAGGAGTGCTGCTGGCTGTTCTTTTTGTAAGCTCCTGTCTAGTGAGTCTTCTTATAAAGTCTAGGGTTTCCTTTTGTGGGAATGGTGCTGCTCACAGTGGTCAATTCATAATCAGAACAATACCCTACAGACGTGCCCACAAGCTAATCTCATCCCTCAATTAAGACCCCTTTTCAGGTGACTCTAGGCTGGGTCGAGTTGACAGTTAATGCTAACTAGGACAAGTATTAAGCATCACACTTGGCTCTATAAATGGGAAAACCAATCAGTTTGATTTGCTTGATATTAAGGAATCTCCCAGGATAAAGAAATTTTAATGCTAAGACAGAGAAAGTCTGAGCAAACCAAGATGTGTTAACATGTTTCCTTTTTTACACTCTTTCTATAAACTATTTCAATCACTCAAACTCTCTCTTAAAAAAAAAATCAGTGTTTCTCCATTAGGACCTACATATACAATTGAACTTAAGGGCCATTTGCATCTAAACCACAGATATTGAAATAATAGACTTATGCTAAGTGAAGTTTGATCCACACAGTGTGAAACATATGATAAAAAAATAGAATATGTCTATAGAATAGCAGATCCTGGGCATATCCCTAGTAGTACAGGCTCCAGCCTCCAAGCATGACAACCTGAGTTCAGTCTCTAGGGCACACATGGTAGAAGAAGAGAAGAGTCCAGTAAGTTGTTTTCTGAGCTACACACACACAGAGTGACATATGTGTCCTTCATAGGAAGAAAATAAAGGAAGGAGGAAGAGGAGATGGAGGGGGAGGATAAAGGGATGAAGAGAGGGAAGAGGAGGGAGAGGAAGAAGAGGAGGATGAGAAAGAGAAGAGGAAGAAGAGGGAGGAGGAAGAAGAGGCAAAGGAGGAAGAGGAGGAGGAGGAGGAGGAGAAGAAGAAGAAGAAGAAGAAGAAGAAGAAGAAGAAGAAGAAGAAGATCTTATATCAGTTAGAGATTACACATAGTTTTAATTCACTGAGAGGAATAATCATAGAACTGAAGCCCTTCTTCAAATTGTTATTTTTCCTTTTATTACCTATACCCTTTGTTCTACAGTTATTTACAATTAAATATACACAAATCTATCTACTGGAATAGATTTCCAGTTGTAGAAGAACTGGTCTATCCATCAAAGACCCCAATAAATGTGAAAAGCAGCTTGGAAGAGAGCAATTATTAAAAATATGTGTCAGAAAGAAAAGGAGGGATACTTCCATGTTAGTGAGCTTTCTGTTACTATAACAAAATACCAGTGGCAATCAGCTTACCCAGAGGAAAGGATATCTGGGTGTGGTTACACATACCTGGAATTCTTGAGAAGCAGAAGCAGGAAGCTCTGAAGTTCCAGGGTAGCTTGGGTGCTTAGAGAGACACTAGCTCAAAAGACAACAACAAATAACAAACCAAACAATGAAAGTGGTGGTGGTGGTGGTGGTGGTGGTGGAGCAAGAGGAAGAGAAAGAGGAAGAGGAGGAGGAGGAGGAGGAGGAGGAAGAGGAACTATCTTAATCTGTACTTTTGGAGATTTTGGTAGATTGTCAGTTTGCTCATTGCTTTTGGGCCTATGGTGAGGTGATAACAATATGGTATAAATACATAGTAGAGGAAGCAGGTTATCTTGTGACTTCCAGAAATAGAAAGATGAAGGGATCATATTTCCAACATAGTTCAAGGGTCAGCCCTCCCGCTAGACCTCACTTCTTAAAGGTCCCACTACCTTCCAGCAGCACCATGGGTGGTGGAAAAAGTCTTCAACACAGGACTTAGACTATACCGACTTCTGATCATACTTCTGGTTGAATATCCAAAATCGTTCATAAAACAATGTATGCCAAATCACACCCTGTGCCACAGGTGGTAGTGTGTGTGCCTGCTTAGGGAATGCTACACAGAAGAGGTCAAAGAGATTGGGAGAGATCACTTGTGGACACTCTTTCAGAGGATGTGTGTTTAGGGTGTGAGCGTTCACATTGTGGTCACATGAAGGAAGCTTCAGGGAGCCTTGTGGGAGCTTGACACACGTCCCTTGAAATTGAGGATCCAGCCTCAGCAGAAAAAATGGAATAGGAGAGAGCCATGTTGTTCTCTCACAGGCTGCAAGGCAAGGATGCAGGATAAGTTAACCAGTCAGGGCTTAGGATGAGGGAGCAGGCTCACCATGGAACCTTCTTAAAGTTATCCTGTCCAAAGCGCTGTGAGGATGGTGACAGGCCCCAACAAAGAGAGTCTTGGACAAAATGCCCACAGGATTAGAGTTAAGATTATTAGCAAATCTTTTACTTATAAAACGTAAAAGAAGAAAAGTCCATTACGGTTTGATGAAAGTCCTAGCTTTAATCCACTACCAAGCTCAGAGGAGTCCACCACTATGCTAGCCATGGCCAGCATTATTGTGGGTTTAACATTACTCATTATTTCCATGGAAGACTGAGGAACACTGATGGGGAAGCTGGGAGAGAATAAGTAAAGGTAGACAACAGAGTAAAAGCATATCCTTCCTAGCCTACCCACTGACTCTTGTTCTAAAACACACCAGGTCTTCAATCTGGGATCAATAGAGCTCCGTGCTAGATAAAAGTTAGATGCTCTGTTGACTTGTATGCTCAATATTTTAATTACTCATTAATTTCTTGAAACAGAGAATAATTGGAATCACCAGGTAGTTACGCAAATGTTATTGGGTTGGTTTAAAATTTCATCCAAGGGTAGAAAAAAAGAAATATTCTTAAATTGGTTTTGAAGGCACTCTGTGTGTGTGTGTGTGTGTGTGTGTGTGTGTGTGCATGAGAGAGAGAGAGAGAGAGAGAGAGAGAGAGAGCCCATTGAGGGTCAGTATGGGAAACTGAGTTCAGCCCACTCAGTAAGAGCTTTACTTTCAAAGTTCTTTCCACATGCCTGATACTTATTCTGTTACCTGGGCTATGCCTATACCCACAGAAACATTATAAGCTAGGTACTATTATTATTGTCATTTCTAAGATGAGAAAACAGAAAGTCAATGGTGTTAAGTAGTTGGCCAAGGTCACATACCCAGTGGAGAATCTGAGTTGAAGGCCAGGAGTGTCACTGTGGAGATCATGCTTCTATCTACACAAGGGATAATATGTCAGATGAGAGAGGACTTACAAAAAGATATTTTGGGACTCCAGGAAGAGAGATTTTGACCAAGTAGATGAAGCTTGGTCAAAGTTATAGAAGCTTCTCTAGTTTGGAAGGAAAGTACTAAGCCCAGCACTTTGGAATTCCCACTGAACCTGGAGGCAAGGTTTTGTGGGACTGGTGCAGGTTTTCACCCAAGGAGAATCCCATATGAGGAGGATAGTGGGCCACTACTTCTAACAGGAGACAGACAGGCTAGGAGAGGGTCCATGTCTGGCATTTTGCTCCAACACTACATAATCTGTCATTTGCTCTATTGCACATTTTTGCTTCTGCTCTGGTCCCCATTTCCTGGGTGTCTTTCTCTCCTGAGTCATCAAGAAGCTAATGTCAAAAGCCATTATTTCATTATGGTCCCTTTCAGCTCTAAGAGAACAGTGCATCCAACCTAAGATTTACTGATTGAGTGCTTACCAAACATCATCCTTCACCCGTAATGCTCACCTTTGTATGCCGGCACACGAGGCACTACAGCACCAGAATGTTCCTCTACCTATTAGATCTGATTAATTATCCAGATAAAGGCTTGATTTTCATAATAAATTAGACATAATGGAAAATACATTAGTGAAAAAAGTTTGTAAATGCATTTTTCGCAGAGTTAAAATTTTCCAACCTTGAAAGTCAGAGAACATAAAGTCAGTTTTCATGAACTCTATTACCCTCTCATGCTTTTTTATATCACTGCAGTATATGAAGAGCTATTTTATTGCATTAGCTCAAGATTTAATGTCAAAATAATGAGGTTGGACAAAAGCTTGAAGTTAAAAAAAAAAAAACACAAAACCAAAGAACCAAAGAGGATTTTTTTGGTCTTTTCTCACTCACAGTGGCTATAAGGTACCCATTCTTATGTCTGGGAGTTGTAAGAAAAAGGTGGCTGGAAAGATTGAGGAATCAGAGACAGAAGAGCAAGAGTGGGAAACTGAGTCACGGTTACCCAGGAGGGGATGGGTCTCTCCTTACTGCTGCCCTCACCTGCCAACTTGTAATGGAGGTTTCAAATGCAGACATATTCAATACAAATTCAGGTTTTCATCAGTTAATTTCTCCATGTTATTATATACATGTAGTTAAGATATAGATGCGTATGTTCCATGTGAATGGCCAGATCCTACTCTGTATTGAGTAGAACAATTCTCTTCTGTAGAGTGTAGATTTTCAGGCTCCAGCAGTTGAAATGAGTGAATGGAGGTTAGAGGCAGGGAACCCTTGAATAATTCATCAGTTACTCTGGAATCCGCGTGATAGTGGGGTGTGTCATCTGGGCTTCCCCAGGTTCTAAATGTCCTAATGTAAAGCAGCCGCTCACCTCTCACCTCTCACACTTCAGTCTCATGCTTTCAGCTTCAGAGCTGTCCCTGCTGGTACAGTCACTTACATGTCTTAGTAAGACTCTGAGGTAAATTAAGACTTCTGTGACTGTGGTGCCAGGAGAGGGCAGTGAACCGTTAGGGGACTGGCAATGGTTCCCAGGTGGCATGATTGGTTTTAAAAAGTGGAATTCACGTTGCAGTGCTTATCCTTATGTCTTTCTATATTCCATCAGATCTCTCATTCATCAGTTCTAGTTTACAAATCCCCCACTTCATCAGAATGTCGTTTCTTTGTAACGCAGAGGTGTAACTAATCAAGGCCAGGTTGGCTATATTCTGTTATTTTAAAAATGAAATATGGGGATAACAGACTTGGCAGTTTAAGGTTTGAATTCTATTGACCAATTGGGAAAAATCCATTGCTTATTGTGCATTTTTTTGCACCTATAGATTCTTATTCTCTCTCTCTCTCTCTCTCTCTCTCTCTCTCTCTCTCTCCCTCTCTCCTTCCCTCCCTCCCTCCTCCTTCCCTTCCTCCCTCCCTCCCTCCCTCCCTCCCTCCCTCCCGCTTTTTGAGTCCTGGTCTCGCTCAGTAGCTCTGGTCTCACTCTGTAGCTCTGGCTGTCCTGGAACTCACTATGTAGTCCAGGCTGGCCTTGAACTCAAAAAGATTCACCTCTCAAAGTGTTGGGATTAAAGGTCTGTGTAACACCATTCCTGCTTAGAGTACTCTTTCTAATTTTCTATAGTAGAATAAAAATTAAATTATAGAATCGGATTTCATTGATCTAATTTCCCCTCATGCCCTAATCATTCATTTTTAAGTGAATGTTTTCAACACTCATTCAGTGGTTACTGAGATACCCAAAACGGTGACTTCATGTGACTGAAAATGTTAGAAAACATTCAGTACTCTGCTAGACATTTGGTCACAGACTCAGCAAGCCCCCCCCCCCACTGTAACTCCATCCATCAAGCTGTAACAAGAACAATAAAGAATAATGCACTGCTAAGAGCTAAACAAAAATATGATTGTTCTCATATGCATGGGGAGTCTATGTGTCAGCGATTTATAGTTCCAAAGGTACTGTCTGCTCCACCACTCTCCTGGTCTAAATTTGGACATTTTGCTGAAGTCCTGTGTAATAGGCACTTAAATCGAAAAAATAAACCCACCCCCCTTAACATATAAACAAAACATTATAAAATGGTGGTTTAAAAACATGCCTATTTATTTCCACGTTAATGTGAAGAAATAGAGATCTTTACCCTCTTAAGTAAATATGTATTCATTACTTAATTAGCATCTGGCTAGAAGGACTTCAGGAGGATAAAAAATACTCTTTGCGTTAAACACACTTACCACAAAGTAAAGGACTGGAACGAAGGCTGCCTGGGCCTCACTCTGAGACCCAGTAGTAATGACTTAGTCACGCTGCCATTTCCAGGAACGACCAATTAAAGAGGGGAAGCTGAGTCTACTTTCGAGACCAGTGTTCAATAAAGAATAAAGCATAAAAGCTGAAAAAGAAATCAGAACGTCATTGTTAGGGAGCACAGGTTGGTAAGAAAAAGTCCAGCTTGAGGAATGTGCGAGGGAACAGAGAGAAACCAAACTGTTCCATTAAAAAGGTGTTTAAGGGGCTCCTGCTCCCCCAGTGCACACACACATAAACTCCATCAGTGTTAATAGGACCGAAATGTATGACTCAGGGGGGAGAATAGAGGGACTCATGTACGTATGACTGAAGGAAGTCTAGGAAAAGTCAATTAAAGACCACAAAGGGCAGCTTAGGAGGTGAACAGACACGTAGGTGTCTGCAAGAAGGCATTTAACTTTAATGAAATGGCACAGTATATTTTTCCTTTTTCAAAAGACCAAAAAAAAAAAATCCTACTGACCCTTTGTACAAGGTTTATGATTTGTATTTAAATTAGAGTCTGAGATATATAAGGAATCCGAATGGGCTGTGCAGTTAGTTTTCCTGGTGGAGGAGAGAGAGAAAGAAGAAAGGAGGGAAGGGGAGAGACTCATATAAACAGAAACACACACATACATAAACACATGTATACACACATGTACATACACATGTATGCACACATAGTTTTCAGATCTGGGGATTGAACTTAGAGCCTTGCACATAGTGAGTATGTTTTTTAATTCTGCATGCCATCTCTGGTCCGAGATTTCTTTTTAGAAGTGGATAATCATGCACAAAGTGGGGATGGGGAATCTCTCAACTGAGGTAGAAATCTGTCTGGAAGAATATTTTGGTATTTCATTGCTGCACTTTGAAAAGAACAATAAGGTTCTTTATCCAAAAGAGATATAAAATTAAGGAGATTTTTCTTTACACAAGTTGGAAGTTACAAAAGCGGGTTTACTTACGAGTATGTATTACTTATTTCTCATAAGCCCTGGGTTATTTGGAGCAGACATGCTGTAATTCCCCACTTTCCTCCCCACAATTCCTCATGAATTAAATGGGGGTTCAAACATTTAAGTGAAGAAGGCCACGTGATCACAGAGGTGGATTTGAAAAAGTGAAGTGCCTCATCTGTCCTCTACTTTTGGTTTCTCAAAAAAAAAAAAAAGTAAATTTAGCACTGGGAAATGCTTTAGTAAGGGAATTGAATACCTAAGAATTTACGTGATCTCTTTCCGAGTAAAGGAGACTACGTTTAGGAAGGAGGCTGTGAGTGGCTTTCAGTCGGATGGATTTAATTAGAATCAGACCTTAGAAGGTCTTGGTATCATACACTGGCAATAAGCTTTAATCTTCGCTTCACAATGTTTCCAATACTCTGGCGCTGAAGTCATAGTTCTTATTGTAAAGAAAAAAAAAAACCTTTAAAAGCTTCATGATTCCCATTCACTGAAGTTTGGATCATTTCAAGGGGCTCTTAATATTTTAAAGTAGGGTACTGCTAGTTTTGTTTTGTTTTCTTTCAATGGAAGGCTTATAAAATTTGCATGTATATAGATGGAATAGCACTGGTGACAGGGGGAGCCGTGACTACATGCCTGTGCTGGCACCCTTACCATCTCACAGCGCCAAGGAGAGGTCGGGACGGGACCCTAAGGGAAACGCATCATGACCAGTGCAGTGCCATCTCTTTATAGGGTGTTTGTGTAAGGCAGTATTCAATTTTCATGTAAACCCTTCTTAGTTTAGAAGGTGGAGGTGGGTGGAGGGCAGACTCCAAACAGGGCTGCGGGCCACTGAGCTTTGCATCCTGAACAAGGGAATTGAGGCCCCATATGACCTTCTTTTGCTCTCCTTTTCTTTTTAAATTAATTTTTCAGTTACCATACAAAACATTTGGTTACATTACATTTTCATGCATGTATGACACTGTACTTTGTTCTCATCTATTTGTCCATTGCTTCTCTTGCCCCGTCCTGCCCTGCCTCTGTGTTCCCTCCTTTCCAAAAGCCCCTGCAATACTCAGTGTCCGTGAGAATGTAGGGGGAACTCAACAGGCAGCAGTGAGCATTGTTGCCGATACTTTGAAATACTTTGTGGTGATACTACATTTGAATTCACATTCTGTCTCTACCAAAAGTCATGATGAAAGGCACTGTCAGTGTACTGGGGTTTGTGGGTGGGCCTTTAAAAGAGAGTGGATTGATTCTCTTGAGAGCCAGTTGTTTTAAAGCCGGTGGTCTGGACTTCCCCTTGTTTGATGTCACCTGCCTCCACTGTGAGGTATCCAGGAACCCTCATCAGATACGTTGGTGTTGAGCTTCCCTGCTTCAGAACTATGAACCCAAATGATCTTGCTCTCTCTATAGCTAACCAGTCTCTGTTTTTCTGTTATAGTAACAGAAAGTAGACTAAAACAAGATGTATCTATTAAAAAACAAACAAACACACTAAAGCAAGCCAGATGGGTCAGCTGTCTCATTCCTAGGTCCCCTAGCCACAAAATACATAGTTGCTAACCGTCTAGAACAAGTGTGTTGTAGTAACATTTCTAATAGGCAAAACAAAGAAACAAACAAGCAAAAAGCCTGTATCAAACTCACATTGCCAACAATAGCAAAATGAATAAATTATGATAGCAAGTAAATAAACATGCATATTAATAATGCAAGACATGAGTGAATCATACAAACATAGTTTGAGCAGAGACAGCAGATATGAGACCCCCGTATTATTATGAGAAAGTATGAAGTCAGACTAAACTCAAAGTTCTCCAGTGGCAAAGGGTGAGAAAATAGTCTGGGTGTGGGTTATGCAGATGTGTTCTTTGTGTCAAACTTATGGAGTTACACATGATGATCCTCCGCTCCCTCCCCTTCCCTTATGTTGAATATGGAACTCTGAGCACCACACACACTGGGCACATGTTACCACTGATCTACATTCTTAAACCAGTTCCCTGTGATTCAAAACTTACCATCCTCCACAAATGGGTATAATGCTGTGGAATCAGGGAATCCAATCCATAGAGGAATACGACTGGATAGAGTCTTAAGCAGAAGAGAAGGCAGGTGTGGGATGTGATCAGTGCATCAAATCATTTAGGGGATAGATGAAACTCTAGATTATGATAAATAACAACATAGGTCAATATTAAGACCTGAGTCTGAGTCAGGTGACAACCATCTGCCAAAGTTAGATGCAGAAGAGGCTGGAATGTCCAAGTTGAGACGTGAGCTGGGGGTATCCAGACTGGCCTGCTGAGCTCTGCTTGAGTTTAGAAGACTCCTGTCTAGGAGTAAAATCTTAGAGACATGGTAAGCTCTATATAAAAGGCTAAGGGAGAAAATGGTGCTGCACACCCACCTTTATTTCTAGGTCATTTACTGATATGTAACCATGCATTCCCAATGTTCCAGACCAGTCTGACTTGTACATGTAGAACAGCTATAACAGTGTGTCTGCTCACTCATACTTTATTTCTCATTAATACTGGGATATAAAAAGGATGAAAAATATCCCAGTATGAGATACTTGTGAATTTGTAAGCAGCAGTACTGGTTTCTTTCTGTTCTAGAGGCTGTGAGTTCAAGGTTAAGTTTCTGGAATATTCCTTTCCTGGGTATGACCGGTTATATGGTCTCGTGTTATATACAGCAAGAGATAAGGCTCTGAGGCTTCTTATGGAGGCTCTATTCCCATTGCCTTAGTAAGAACCCACCCCAATATCATTAAACTGAGGTTTGAGGTTTCCATAGATAAATTTTGAGGGAATGTCAACACTTAGTCTATAGCACTACATAAAATACCGTGGTAATAAAAGCTAACAGTTATTAAGTACTTGATATATATCAGGTGATAGCCTTGGAACTTCACATTTATTATCTGAATTGATCTTCATATATGACTTGACACTCAGAAGAAAAGGCACTGAACAGTGAGGAATAGTCACAATTCAAAGTCAGTTTAGTCTGTTTGAGGCAAAATCTTACCATGTATATCCAGGCTGGTTTTGAACTCACAACCTTCTTGGTTGTGATTCTGGAGTACAGGACTATAGACATGTACCACCATGGCCAGATGGATTATCATATTTTCTGTCTATTGAAAAGGATATCTCTTAAAGATGGGTCGATGCCCTCCTGATGAGATGCCTGTGACAGAGAAAATGACAGTTTATTGCTAGAATTGAAGATGCCATGCTACCAACATGGAGTAGAGTTGTTCTTAAACATGGCCATACATGACCAACACCTATCTTAACCATGATCGTACATGACCAATGCCTATCTTAACCATGACCATACATGAAAAATGCCTGTCTTGACTTCCATAGTTCCAGAAGCCCTTCTTCCTATGATCCACCAGTTAACGGAGGACCCTTCAGAACCCTACGATCCTGGTGTGAGCGCCAGCCAGGCCAGCCTGTCTCAAACACCTTAGCGCTTGCTCCTTCTATGCTTCGGGGCTGAACTGTAAATTTTTCTCTATGATGACTGATCTAATTCAGAGGACTGAATGTACCCTAAAAGCTGGGGGAGAAATATGAGAATCTGACATTCAAAACCCAACATATACCATCATAGCCGGAACACAATGCCTGAACCCTGCCCTGACATAGAATTCTTGATGGTGGCTTCTCTCTAGAGTCTCTGGAAGGAAGACTGATGGGAAGGTGTTCTACGGGCTGGCTCTCCCACGGACTTTTCTGCGTGGACAGAGCAAACACACAGGGGCTGTAAGCATAACTGCCCATAAGAAGGAAACTCAGAGAAAAGGTGGTGGTGAGACCTCATACAGGTGATGGAGTTAACTGTGTGTACAGGGCTATGTGGATGTCTAAGTCCATACTAATACCCTGGTTCCAAGAAGGGCTCCAAAGCTGCATTCACACAGTGCTTTTCATTAGATTTGGAAAGTGATCCATGCTGGGTGTGAGGGATGTGGGGAGGCTGAGAGGGGACTGATGGGAAATGTGGGGACTTGAAAAAAAAAAGGCATCCCCAAGGAGGCTGCTCTGCTCAGCTTCGTCTGAGGCTTGCCAGTTGGCAAAGAGGATGCTTGCCAGGACTTTTGACTTACAGAAGATGGAAATCCGGATTTTTTTTTTTAAGTGGGAAATCTCCTATTTTTAAAAATGCTGTGTGGGCCAAACCAAACACGTTTGTGGGTTGAATCCAGTCTGTGGCCTGCGATTTTGAGACCTTTGATTTATAGTCCTCACAAAACATGACATCTCTGTTTCGGTTTGTAACTTCCCCAGGCTGGGGGTACTTGTAGACTCAGTTCGTCTTCTGTCCTCCACCTCCCTAGCATCTTTGTTTGTTTAGTTTAGTTTTTCAGGACAGGGGTTCTCAATGCAGCCCTGGGTGTCCTTGTACTCAGAGATTTGTCCCCCCCACCCCCCGCCTCCAGAGTGCTGGGATTAAAGGCATATGCTACCATGCTCACCCCTTACCATTTTAAATTTACACTCATTCCTTCATTCATAGAATCAGATTTTTTTTTTTTTTTTTAGAATCAGATGGTCTTAATGGTGCAGCTCGTGTCTTTCTCCTGTTTGCAGCCTCCCGGTGGCATCCTATGACGATGGACACAACGCAGTGCTCCGAAGGTGCTAGTGAGATAATGTTTGTTAAAGAATGTATCGTCAAAGCCCAACAAAGGAAACCTGATGCTTCGCTTTCGGTCCGTTCCCCAGACTTGATTCGCCAAACCCCATATATCTCAAGGCAAAATCTGAGATTTCTACTTTCAGCAAAGGCTGGTTGTAATTCAGCCCGACTTTCTTGTTTAAAAAGAAAAAAACCTAAAATGGCTGGGGAATATAGAGACGATGTTTTGTTAATAGCACTCAAGATCTAAGAAGATGGTAAAGAATTGTCCTGAGAGGCCAAGGAGAGCAGTCGAGCATCCACTGACACTATAGTAAGCCTCACTTTGGAGGCTTTGGTCCCCTCAGAGGTCAGGCATGTGAGGACAGAAAGGTCACATGCCACAAGCCTTCCTCCACTGCAGCAGCTGGTGACCAGTCTTTCTTGTTCAGCTTTCTTGCCTCACACCTCATTCTAATAAAGAGGATCCCAAGTGAAACGATTCTTAAACCATGAAATATATATCTGGTTATTTTACATTTCAAATGTTATTCCCCTTCCCAGTTTCCCCTCCACAAGCCACCTATCCCTCCTCCCTCCCTGTTGCCTCTATGAGAGTGCTCCCCACCCTCCCACCCTCTCCTGTCTCAGTGGCCTAGTGTCTGTGGAGAGACCATTGGACATTAACCTGAATGTATCATACTTACTTACTCTGGGCCCACCCTTTCCAGGGTCCTATTTGGACTCCTCTCCAGCCATCCCCTTCCACTGGGCCTAGTGCATAAGCCCACCCAGTTCCTCTGCTGTGCTCCTCCATTCCAACCATGCCAAGGATTCTGGGTAGTGGAACCCTACAAATGGCATCAAAGTCAATTTCCCAGGCAAGCCTTCATAGGCCTTTCAGGCCTATTCTATAAAGGATATATTTTACCACTGCAGTATGCTTTCCTAAGTTTTAGAAAGGCACCAGTGTGTGTGTGTGTGTATGTGTGTGTGTGTGTGTGTGGTGTGTGTGGTGTGTGGTGTGTGTGGTGTGTGTGGTGTGTGTGGTATGTGTATGTGTGTGGTGTGTGTGTGGTGTGGGGTGTGTGGTGTGTGTATGTGGTATGTGTGTGTGGTATGTGTGTGTGTTGTGTGTGTTGTGTGTGGTATGTGTGTGGTGTGTGTGTGTGGTGTGTGTGGTATGTGTATGTGTGTGGTGTGGTGTGTGTATGTGGTATGTGTGTGTGGTATGTGTGTATGGTGTGTGTGGTGTGTGTGTATGGTGTGTGTGTATGTGGTGTGGTGTTGTGTTGGTGTGTGTATAGATAAGGAGTGACTAGGTGGGATTGGGGTTGGCCTTGAGAGCTTAGGCCTCTGAGTGGGTTATTGAAAAGTAGCAAATATCAGTCATTTTAGAAACTTTGTGAAATCAACTGTGTGAAGCTCTCTAAATTGCATTTGTTACTATGACAACAGGAGAATAGCCAGGTCAAGATGACAAAATTGTACGTACCACAAGTCTTATACATTTTGGATTTCCAAATCAGAGAGAGATTCTTACTCAGGTGCCAGACATGCAATACATTTGCATAAGATGGGTGGCTTGGAAGATGTCACATCCATCTTCATGAGGAATTACAATGTATAGTCTGCCTGGATGTTTGTCTGTAGTCCATTGCCAGAATCTGTCTGATGTTACATCCTATCCATTTGCAAAGGTTTCTGTCCAATGTTAGCTTGCTTTGAGGAATTTTCTTAATGATATTTTAGATCCAGACCATAGGGGCAAGAGTAAACATATACAACATGGTAACAATTAGCTAAATATTCCACTAATTATAGAAGAGAACTAAAATGAAACCTTAGATAACCAACACTAACATGCTTCAAAAAAGGTTATATGCTTATCACAAAAACTATTGCTATATTTAATAGTAATTGTTTGGTCAAACACAGCACATTGGAAGAATTGAGTACAATTTGTTTTTAAAAAATTTCCCCTAAGAAGCTATATACTGCTGATATATTATATATCTAACAGAATGAAGACAATTTTAAAGTCACCATGATTTAGCTTTCTACTTTATGTTGTTGGCTAGCCAGAACAGAGATTCTATAGTGAGAAATTTTGAATTGAGGTAGAATTTCCGTAACATACAATTAACAGGTATACAGTATATAAGTCATAGTTCTATATACTTTATATTCAGAGTGTGCTATCAATTTTGGATAATTGTCACCTCTTTGTAATTTCAAAATTTTTCATCAACCCAGAGGAGTGGCCTCATGCCCGTAGATCACCACTCTGTTTGCCCTGCCCCTAGAGCTGGTAACTAATAATCTGATTTCTGTCTCTATAGATCTGTCTGTTCAAGACACATTGCAGGAAACAGTCGTATAACATACGGCCACTTGGGCTTGGGCTTTTCACTTGTCACAGTGTTCTTGAGCTTCATCTAGCTTGTAACATTTGTCAGAATTTCTGTGTGTGGACACTATTACATTTTATGCAGATAGAGCATTTTCTTTATCCATTCATCCATTAATGGGCCTTTGTTTTAATTTTTCCTGTTTTTAAATGTGATAATGTTGAGGTAAAATTCATGGACACTTTTCTGTACAGAATACATGTATTTCCATCTCTCTTAAGGGTATGTCTAGGAGTAGAATTACTGGCTTATAGGAAAATTTAACATTTAACTTTTTAAGGACTCGCCAAAATATATCCAAGTTTTTGTTTATTCTGGTTAGCCTTGAATTATAAATAATATACTGTATATTTTCTTGGAATACTTTCATTGAAATATAACTCATATACTACAGAATGGTTACATTGCACTACTGTTTCTAGTACATTCATAGAGCTGTGCAACCATTACTATATTTAATTTTGAAATATTTCAAAACTAAAAACTCCCCAAAGGAACATTATATTCCTTATCAGCCATTTCATATCCTTTCTATGCCTTTACACCCAGGTGACAGTTGCTTGCTTGAAATATTTCATAGAGAATTCTTCTGTGTTGATTTCTTGCAATTAGCATAGTATTTTCAAGGTTCACCCATGGTATGCATATATAAAGTACTTCATTCCCTGTTATTGGCTTAATAACGTCCCATTAAATGAGCATTTTATATCTTACTCATTCATTTGTTACTTGATGGCCATTTGGGTTGTTTCCACTGATTGTTTACTATGAACATTGCTATTATAAAAATACATGTGCACATATTTGTGTAGGCATGAGTTTTGTATTTTTGTGGGGCATACATCTGGAAGTGGCAATAGCAGTATGTAGAGGAATTTTAATCCAGCAACATGGCTATTCTGACTGAAATAAGGACATGCTTTTAGTATACACCTTTAATCCCAAACAATGAAGGTAAAGTTAGTTTGTGGAGGGAAGCAGCCATATTTGAAGGTGATGTCTAGTTGAGGGGCAGACAAAATGATGACATAGAGAAAGATTTGACAGAATGAGTCAGAGATAGGATAGACCCAACTTTCACAAGAAAAGACAGGAAAGAGTGACAACTTAAAAGAGCAGCACAGGGTGAGAGAGAAGATCTGTTGAATTCAGTTCTGTGCAGCCAGTGCAGTTCATTTTGTGGATCTTAGAGGCAGTCTTTCCTAGAAGAGCAATTCACTGTGAAGCTGAGAAAGCCAGTTTGAATCAGTCAGCTTGGAGGGGGTTTGAGCCACAACAGCTGAGTTGAATCAGACAGCCAGTGCTCAGAAAGAACTAGAAAGGGTGAGTTTATTAAGTAGTAAGCCTCTGAGACAGCAATGATATCAGGTGAATAAAAGTTACTTTTAAAGCTGTGTTTGATAAGGATAGTAGTGTTAGAAGGATGGGTCCTTTGGCAGTTAACTCAGGAGCGAAGAACCCTCTAGGTTGGATTTCCCTTCTTGTAAAAGAGATCCCAGAGACATCACATGACCCATTCTGTCACGTGAGGTCACAGTAGAAGATGGATTTGTTGCTTCCAGGCTACTTAGTCTGCAGTGTTTTGTTTTATCAATTCAAGCAGACTCTGACATTGGATGGCAACGGTTATCTTTTTGTCTAATTGTAGTGGGTGCAAAAAAGAATTTTATTGCAATTTCCTTTTACATGTCCTCTCGAGTCAATGGATATTGTATACTTAGTAACTATGTATCCTCATTGAGGTAATGTTAGTTCAGATTATGTACCTACTAAAAAATTTAAAAGTATTTTTTATGCATGTGAATGTTTTGCTTGCTTGTATGTCTGTGCACCACTTGCAGGCCTGGGTCCCATACAGCCCACAAGGGGACATCAGATCCCCTGACACTGGAGTTACAAACAGCTGTAAGCTGTCATGTTAGTGCTGGGAGTCAAATTGGTTTTTTGGAAGTACAGCCAGTGCTCTTAACTGCTAAGGCATCTCTTTAGCGTCATAGCTAGAATTTTAAACAAAATACAATCCTTTAATGAAGGAATATATATATATTTGTCTGTGTACTATATATATGTTGCATCCATTAAAATCTAGAAGAGGGTGTCTGATCTTCCAGAACTTGGGTTGTAGATGATTGTAAAACCACATATAGGTGCTGGGAATTGAATCTTGGTCCTCTGGAAGAGCAGCACGTGTTCTTAACCTCAGATTCACCACTTTTCTAGTCCCTCTGTGCTCATTTTAAAATTGGGTTGTGTTTTGTGTTTTTCTAGATGCAAGTCCCTTATTAGCCATGTGCTTTGGAAACTTATCCACACTCTGTGGGTTGTTCCAGATGATGGTCATGGAAGTGTAAAAGTTCTTGATTTTGATGGAGGTCAATTTATCCATTTCTCCTCCTATTGCTTGTTTGATTGGTGTTGAATCTAAGAAAACACTGGTTAAACAAAGTTCTGAAAATATCCTGTTCCTTTCTCTTTTTTTTCCCTAAGTATTTTCTAATTTGAGTTCTTTCTAAATTTTACTTCTTGATTATTTTGGGTTAATTTTGCATTTGGTGTGAAACAGGATCCAAGTTCATTCTTCTGCATGTAACTACCCATCTGTCCCAGTCATGGTCTCTTTATATTATTTTCACTAAATTCTGAAAGTTTCCCCCCCAAAATATGTTTTTTTGCTATATATATTCCTATATTTCGTCCAGTTGGCTCGTGCACAAACCAGAAGCCTGAGGTTATTCATCCCGGCTTTGAATCTCTTAGTTCTGTGTTTGTGATTTCAATGTTCATAGAGATGGTTATTGTAGTGGATTTTTTCTTTATTTCTGTTCTCAACAGTTATATCTTATTGCTCATTTCAACCACTCATTTCAAATGGCATTTATAAAGCAGTGGGTCTCACTTAACACTAGAATTAGCTCCCAATCAGAATTACCCAGGGAACTTTTAAGTAGTGCCAATGACAGACTCCTTCCAGCCTCATTATGTGAAAATCTCAGAGGCCGTGGAGTATGTGTCTAATATGCCACTGGGGCTGAGGAGCACTCCCCTAGGTATTGCTGTCAGCCGTCATTTGAATCATTTTTACAAAGCATTCCACTCTGTACCTGAAGCCTCCCATCTTCCACTCCACTGCCTTGATGGTCTTACCCGCAGCTGATCTCCTGAGATCTCCCATCCATTTGTCTGAGCATTGCTTTATTGTTTCACATAGCTCTGACTATACTTCCTTTCTGCGGTTGTTTGTCATGTCGATGGTCCCCAGTGAACTCCAGCTCCTGCATCTGGGTCGGTCTAGTCCTCTTCCTTTGAAATGGGGTAGCCATGTGACTTGCGTCAATCACTGGCATTTGCTGGAAACAACATTGTTCCCGTGACACCGTTCCTGGACACGTGACAGAGAAGCCGAAGTGTGAAAAGGCTATCTGAAGAAGGAAGGGCCCCAAAGCTGGAACCCAAATGAGCAAATGTTTTAAGTGCTTTGATTAGCACTGAGGTCTATTCTTCCCTGGGAATGGTTTTCTGTAGCTCTTGGTTCTGCCTTCTGACCTTCCCTTTCCCCTGTGTGCCAAGTTTTCTTTCTTCCCATGAAAGATAGCTTGTGTTTGCAGCGCCACAGTTTTTTTTCCAGATGCTTCCTGGATGTAGAGGTTTAGCACTGGAAAGATCTTTGCACCCCCACAACCCCCGTCAGTCCTTTCAGCAGTAGAACTTTTGTTAATAGAGTTTTCTTAGGAAGCTATGGGCCTCGCATATGTCTTACTGGCATTTGCTCTCCCGAGGTAAGCCGCCCTAGCTTCAGCTGAACTGACAGGGGGATAGTAGCTAAGGTTTTCAGGAGTTCTGTGAACTGTGCAGTTTTCTGAGGCTTCACGTAAGACTTTTCTTGGGCCTTAAGAAAGGTTTCCCTAACCCATTTTCTCATTTTTCTGGTTTTGGAAGGGTTCTGGATTTTTATCTTGTTCACAAGTTGTTTTTTTTTTTTTTCTGTGTTTTTCCTTTTGCATTTTAAGTCATGAGCTTACCAAGTTGCCCAGGTTAGTCTCAAATTTGTGATTTTCCTGCCTCAGCCTCTGAAGTAGCTTAAAATGCAGGCACCATGGCTAGCTTCTAAAGCCCCCTGCCCTCCCTTGTGTGTGTGTGTGTAAGTGTGTGTGTGTGTGTGTGTGTGTGTTTGAGACAGCGTAGCCCTGGCTGTCCTAGAACTCACTATATAGACCAGGGTGGCCAGATCTGCCTATGTCTGCTTTCCAATTATATGTCTTCTGGGATTAAAGGTGTGCACCACCACCTCCCAGCCAAAAGTCACGTTTTATTGCTAATGCTAGTTATCGCCTGTAAACCTGGGAACTTTAATCCCAGCAGTTCTTGGCTTCCTCGTGTTTATCAGCCTTCCTTTTCCTCCTTGACTTCCTTTTATATACTGTACACAAGCTGTAAAATCCCATTGGCACCTGCAGTACTCGGATGAAGATCTTGGGTCCCGTTTACTTTCCTTGTTACTACAGGCTGCAGAATTACAATGTTTACACAGTGACATCTTTCTCACTGGCCCTCAACTAAGGTCTCAACCAAGACGGTGAAGCATCTGTTTCTTTTATAAGATCTCAGATGTTTGCTACTCTTTCTAAACCTCCTCCCTAAGTGCTTTGCATATTTGTCTTAGAGATTGTGTGGGATAGTTTTTTTTTTTTTTTTTTAAAAAAAAAGGATCTGCAAATTCACATTGAACACAGGTGGGAGTTCTAGTTGCCCCAGATTGTCCCTGTGTCTTAGCTTCAGTTGTCCACTCGTCATACCTGGGAAGAAGACATGAGGCGTTATCTCCATTAGATTGGCCTGCTGTCGGGTCTGTGGACAATTTCTTGATGGTTGACTGATGTAGAAGATCTCAGTCCACTGTGGGTAGTGCAGCCTCTGGGCTGGAGGGTCTGGGCTGTATAAGGAAAGTCGATGAGGAAGCCAATAAACAGCATTCTGCAGGGATAGCTGCTTCCTGACCCTGTTTTCCTGTCTTCTCTCAGTGATGAACTATTACATGTAACCTTTTCCTCCCCAAATTGCTTTTGGTCATGTCTATCACAGTAACAAAAAGCAAACAGAACATTCTGGACATTGGTTAATGGCTTTTATTTTAGCCATCTTGGGGGAAGAATAGTGGTATCGTGTGGTGGTTACAGTGTGAATCTTTTCTGGTTATTTTTGGGCTTGGGCAAATTTTAATACGGTTACTGACTGTTTTAGTTTCTGGTTTGTAAAAGTGCTTTTTGATCTCTTGTTCACTTTTCTGGTTCATTCTCTCTCTTAGGAATGTTTGGGCATATTCTGGATGATAGGTACTTTTTCACTTCTACATTTTATAAATCACTTTCTCTAATTTTGTAGCTTATCTTTTCATTCATTTTGTCTTTTTTTTTTGAAAAAAAAAACAAACAAACTAAAAGTGAGAGTCTTAAAGCTAATGTATTTCAGTTTATCAGTCCTTCCCTTAGTGTCTGCCTGTCCCTGTGTCTTGTTTAGGACACCCTGCCTTGAACAAGCTCACAAAGATAGAGTTCTGCTATTTTCCCGATGTTTTATATTATTACCATTTATGTTTATAAACTTTCCCTGCTTAATATCTGTATATTCTTTGAAGAAAAGATTCAGTTTCATTTTCTTCGTGTACAAATATACCACATAGTGAATGGAAACCTCTGTTTCTCTCTGTAGAGTCCTTCCTCTGCCATTGTAAAGGCTGTTTATATGCAGGCCTATTGCAGGCCTATCTTCAGGGTTTTTTTTTTTTTTAATTTCTGCTCTCGGGTTTAATTTCTGACCCTGAGGAGTAGCAGACCGTGTTGATTACCATGTACTGTAAAATATTTTGCTCTCTTAAAGAGCTATATTCCTAGCCTGGTCTTCTCAAACAGTCTTAATGAATGTGTCATTTATAAATGAGATGATCCTTTATGCTTTAAAATATACATAATAGAAAGATATACATATAAATATTCATAGAATAACCACATAGCAAAATATTAAAATTAATCCAAGTGTTCACTGAAAAGAGGAAAGTTATAAAAATAACGACCGAAAAGAAAAATGCTACAATGTATAATGTACTATGGATAAACCCAAAACCATATTGGGCAAAAGATGCCAGACCTATTAGAATATATAATGCATAATTTTATTTATATGAAGTTCTAGAAGGTGCAACAAATCAAAAACGATATAAGATACAGCAAGAGTTGTTTGGCATAGGAAACTTCTCAAATCATCCAACAACTAGAAGGTGGTCCTGAGACTACTCTGTTCATATAAGCTGAAATAGGACTAAAATCATGGTGTATGAATGAAAACTCAGTGTAAAGATGGGTGTTGCTCTTACCTTTCAGTGTCTATGGTCAGTAAATGGACACTTTTAAAGTAACTATAATGGTAGTATCAATTTACTAGGAAGATTTACTGTCTTCTCTGCACTTAATACTAACCATGCCATGTCATGTCCACGCCCATGTAAAATACAGTCCCATTTTCTTCTAGCAAAATATGCTAATGGTTAGTCAACCATTATTATCCTTACCTTATAGATGGAGAAAAGCTGAAGCACAGAAAAGCTAAGTCGTTAATTCAAAGTCTGCCGACTATTAAGCATCTGGATTCTTAACCTTGGACTGACTCAACGATATTGAGATAGTTGTTTTGTCTATATAGCATTGCATGAAAGGGTTGATTTTATGTTTGACAAGACATGTCCCCTCTCTTCAGTCAGCAACCTAATTGGTGGATTTTGGAGAAAAAAAAATCTTTTGATAGGTTGAATACTTTGCTATTTAAGCTTTGAGAAGAAAATTCTCTTACTCCCTCCAAATATAACAGGACAATAGACTGAACACTGACTGCACATAGGCGCAGGCCAGGGAGCTGGGCGGGTGTATGCCCCGTCCAGATTATTGGATTCATACAGCTGTAAGCCCCTTGCTTAACCGGGCTTGTGCAAATGGGATCAGTTCCTTGATCTGTCTGAAAGGGAATTTTTCAGCTGTCACTCGAAGCCAAATACTTCTTTTCTGCTCGTCTGCTCTGAAAGATATTTATAATTTGTTTGTGATTTATTGAAATTTGCCTGGCTATAGAGGGATGGTATCTTGTAAGCTTCAATCCTCTCAACTCTCTCCAGCTCCCTCCTCCCCCACCCCTGTTCTCTTTGTGACACTGCCTTCCTGTGAGATGGTTCTACCAGCACACGATCTCCTCTGAAGTTTACAAAACGGCATGTGACGCTGTGCAGTTTACGCCGTCATTTTCTTTATTAAGACACTTAGAGGTTACAACAGGTGGTGTGGGTGTACAAAGAAAGGCAGACATCCCTGCATGTGTGTGTTTCTGTTGGGTACATTTGCTGTGAAGGGTGGCTGAAGCCAGCATTCTAGAAGTTTAGTTTTGAAAGTTAACGACATTGAAAGGTATTTATAACCCAAATTGAAGTTTCTTTTTCTTTTTTGTTTTTTTAAAGAAAGGTAATCAACACTCTCATAAAACAATATAATGTAATTATTTAAACAATTCTCCTATGTCAGTAATCTTTCCAAACACATGTGAACAGTCCAAACTTGAAATATGTGTAAATTTCTAACATCTACATGATAAAGCTATTATCTATCCATATATTATTTATCTATTATATATCTAGAGGCATTAGAATCGTGCCTTCTTACATTTAAAAGTCCATTTGAGCCCTTTCTTCCACTTCCTTACTTTTGTTCTGAGTCATTTCCTTTCTCACTTTCTCTTCTTGTCATGCCTGCCTGTCAAAAGTCCTGTTTGTTCCTCGTATTTGATGACCTAGAGACCAGTGGTGGTGGTGGTAATTCCGTCAGTGAGGAGTCCTGGGTCAAAGCCTTGGCTCTGTCAGTAGGAGTAAGGAGGAGAATGCTGTCTGCCTGCCTGCATAGTTGGCTGGTTAGTTCTTGAGTTGCTCCATGAGAAGGCATCAAGACAGTAGGACACAGTTTTCCGGGTAATACGCTTCTATGAAGGGCATCTTGATTTTTGTATGATATGACAGATGTGCTCTCCAGTCTTTCCCAGGCAATGGGCCAATGTGTAGACATTATAGAAATCTTTGGGTTGTAAGGCCTCAGTGGCTTGCTTGACTTTTTAGGTCTCTGGGTGGTTCCAGGGTGACTTTTAATGCTGTCTGTACAGATAAAGACTGTTTTCTTATGATTTTGATTATTGTTATTTTTGGCATCTTAACATATAACTAAAAACATACCAGCTAAAACAAAACAAACTTAGTCATTATAGTTCAGGAATTCCTAAATTCCTGGTGTTGATTGAGCAGGCTGCTCTCCTTCTGGACATTCTAGGGGAGAACCCATTGGACTCCTTCTTCTTGCTTCTGGAAGAAAGGCTTTAGACACTCTTCTGTCTTCTGAGACAGTATTTACACCCAGAAGCCCTGTTTCCATTGACACAGCTCCTCTCCCTTGGAAATTCTGCTTCTGTTTTTATAAGGACCCTTGTGCTTACATAGACAATCTTTCCATCTTAAGATTGTTAACTTCATCTACAAATATTTTGCCACTTAGGTGTTTTGGAGCTTGGGGCATGCACCTGTGTGTGTGTGTGTGTGTGTTACATGTGCACAGTATTATTCTTTCCATTGTGGTCGTATTCATCGTCCAGCTGTTTTCCTTTTACTACTATTGATACAAACCATAGGCAAATTGGAGTCAGCTGGACAATAGAATTTTTAGAGCTATTTTAACAGATTTTTGTTGTTGTTTTTTTGGTATCTGTTTCCATGTACAAATCAAAGTAATGATACTCCGCCGGCTCTATAGAACAAAGTGGATTCAGACCACAGAGCCTTGCTAATCCATGCATTCTTTGAGCTTGATGCAGAGAATCTTCTGGGTCTTGAAATCTTAGTGCTAGTGGCTGGCATATTTCTGAGATATCATGCCCACTAAAGACATAAAGCAAATCTAATCCTCTGGATAAAGGCCTCAAATCCATAAAATTCCAACTCTTATCTCTCCGCTGAGATCTGGTCATTCTAAGAGCTTATGAGAGATGCTGAAGGACCCTCTCATGGCCAGCTTCCACAGAACACGGCATCGTCCACATGAACTGTGTGGCCTGCTGTTGGCATCAGAATGGAAAATGACTTTTGTGTCTGTGTGAACTGTTTAAAGGTCTTTATTCTTTTTTTTTCATATTTCTAGAAAATGGTATGCAGAGGGACACCATGAGCAATAAGTTTGGTGAGATGGCCGGTGCCAGATGGGGACATCTAAGACATTAAGGTTTACAACCTGAGGATACAGGATGTGTTGAAGGAATTTAGGGGAACATGGAGAGGAGGGTGAGAAGTCAGGGCAGCCCCATACTGAGAAGGAAAACAGGGAATGAGTGGAACTTGGAGAACAATGCAGGTTAAGTTGTAATTGCTCGTGAGAGATGTATGTCAAATGGTCCGCTGTATGATTCTGAGGCTCAGGAGGTTTGGGTTTGGTTTATGCCTTCATTGCTCAACAGCTAAAAGATGGTAATTAGGAATTCCACTGAGGAGAGCATAGGTAGACAAAAAGATGGTGGAAAGCAGAGATTCAGGGAGAAAACACTGAGAGAACTGGCAAAGAAAAAGTTTGCAACCCACGCACACCATCACCACCCCCACCCCCAGCAAACACCCACACTAAGCAACTGATGTTAATTGGCATGTGGAAAGAATTGACCTATTAAAATTTTTGGCTGGAGGTAGAGTTCAATGGTAGGTAGAGAGTATACTTAGCCTGGATCAATCCTCAACACACACACACACACACACACACACACACACACACACACAAAACACACACCATACACACAACACATACAGCACACACAACACACACACCCCCTTCTTGAGTCCATTTAGTGTTTTTCATATGAATATGTATGTAGAGATAGATGTCAGACTAGGGCTGGTCCCAGAAGAAAACAGAATCTTCTCCAGAAGCCATTAATTGTTGGTAGCTCTTTTTCTAGGCATGGCGTCTCATGCAAGGTTCCCGATCCAGGTTGGCATGTGAGCACTGTCAGGTCTTGAGGTCTTGTTTATGCAACCACTTGTTGAGATTTCATGGGTGCCGGCTTCCTGATATGCCCAGAAGACGCAGTCTTTCAGCTACTGTCTTCTGTCTCTCCCTTTGCGCTACAGTTTACACACGAGATGCAACTGCTCGGTGTGGTATTTTGTTCATTGATTATAGTAGTAACTGGCTGAGGTTAGCGGTTAAGGAGGGAAAGAAACATATGTGGCATTTCTTAAGATGAGAAGGCAAAAAGAAAGGTCTTTTGGAGGAATAGTTAGGGATTTTTTTGTTTGTTTTTTGTTTTTTCCTCCAAAGTCAATTGGATGCAAAATGCTACTTGTTATCAATTTATGAAAAAACAAACAAACAAACAAACAAACAAAAAACCAACCAGTAGAGACTCTGTAATTTGATCCGGAGGGAATAGCAAGCTGATTGTCAAGGAAGAGGAAAAATTGACTTCATCCTTCAGCTTCTACCTAAATCCTGAGAAATGTGTATGCCTCAAACACTCACAAAACAGCGAATCAGGAAAACACATTAGCACCCTAGTACAGAGTAGGAGCCCAGAGCTGGGGGTGGGGTGGGGGTGGGGTAGGGGTGGGGGAAACAGCATCAAGACAAGAGGAAACGGGGGAGGGGCGAGAAAACTTCCCCAGTCGGCTGGAGAATCTGCTGCAAGGCGTGGGAAGGAAGTGGGGAAGGTACCCGGCAGACGTCAGCCAGACACTTTGCCTCTGGGCATGTGGGAACGAACTGAGGGAGGAGGAAAAACGTCGCACTAGGGCTAGATGGAGGAGCTGCCTTTGAGCGAGGATCTGGAGAGCTGGAGCGGTCTGCTTCCGTTCTTCCCTTCAGGAGGCCATTTCTCCATTTTTTAACCTAAATACAGAGGGGGCGCTGGGCTAAACCAGTATAAGCCACTCCGCACAGCGGACCTCAATTCGGCCCCTGGCTAAGGCCAGAGAGATGGCCTTAGGGGGCCGCTGAAGTTACTCGGTGGTGGGAGGGGGAAGGGTCTCCAAGCTCCCCTCCAATCACAGTGGCTGCTGTGGCTATTTGCATATGTTATGCTAATAGGGACCTCGGGCTCGGCTCCCACCCGCGCTCCCGCCCCTTCGTGGGTCCAGGCGGGCTGGGCGAAGGTGAATATATTATGTTAATAAGGAGGCTCCTGCGGGAGGGGGCGGTCCGCGCTTCAGGCGCGCGCGCACTGTCTCACGCCAGAGCATCCCGGGGTATTTAAGGCTCGCACACGCGGGTCTGCGGAGATACTTTTGGGGCCTCGCAGCTTGCGATCGCTGCTTGAGTCACTCGGTTCTTCTCTTTCCTCTATTCCTCTACCACCCACGGGGGCCGAGCTCTCGCCGGGTCTCTGCATTTCCTTTTCTTTTTGGCCTTGAACTGATCCAGGTGGGAGACAGGTCTGCGGGTGGAAAAAGGTAGAGGTAGGCAGGCTGACTCAACAGGTCGGAGCAGGGAGAGGGGCTCTCGGACCCTGCGCCTCCGCGCGCGGGGGACCACTAAGGAGGTGTCGGATTTTGGGAGGCAGACGAGCTGCCCTGGTGGGTTTCATTTCTGCTGTGACCCTCATACCCCCGGCGCCACATAGTCCCCTGCTGGAGGGTGCTTTTCACTCCTAGCTGGAAGGGGAGAAGGAATCTAGAGGACGGTCCACGCCTGCTGATCCGGACGCCGAGCCACGCGCAGGTCCATCTCCAAGCCGAGGCTCCGACTCTACCAACTAGTTGTGCAGCTGCAGGGACTGAACTTTGGAGGAACCGTCCCTTCCTCTCATTCTAAGATTACTGGAGGAGGTAGAGGGTGGAAGGCTTAGCGGAGGCCGGCGACCCCGCCACAATGTTGGTGAAGAAGCTTGCAGGGAAAGGAGGGGGACGAGAGTCTGGATCAGAAGATCCGCGCCCCTTGGGACAGCGTTGTGCGGGCACCATGCCCTCGTGCGCGGCCCTGGCGACCCTCCTTTCAGTGGTTGCTGTGGGTTTTTGTTTGTATCTTGGGGTGAAAACCAACGACCTCCAGGCGAGGATTGCTGCTCTTGAATCTGCTAAAGGGACCCCTTCCTTCCATCTGCTCCCCGACACCATGGATGAGCTGAAGGCAGTGGTTCAGGAGAAAGTGGAGCGTCTCTTGGCTCAGGTGTGAAAGGCTGGCTATTTTGCACGTGAATACTGTTTTGCACAGGTGTGAGTTCTGTGTGCAGGGCTAGCTTCGACCCTTACCGGCTGCATAGTTGGCTTGACTGTGTGTGCCAAGTGTGGTGTGTGTGTTAAGTACCTTGGGTATTGATTAGTACCAAGTCTGTGGCTGATATCGTCCCTTAGTCTTCCATAGTGCTTGCATGCTAAACATATTGGGGGGGGGGTCTAAAAGAGGGACGGGTGATCTGGATAACGGGAGTGTGTGGAGGACCATTTTATTTCCTTGTAGTTTTCTGAAGTCTCTTGTGAGCTCTCACTTCAACGGAGACTATCCATTGTTGATATAAGATCTCATATCTCCTTCCCAGGGAAAGGTTGCGAAAACAGGTGTTATTAATATACAAAAGGTAATCACTTTCAAGTGAAACAATCCTACGGAGCTTCAGAATCATAAATCCCACCCTTCGAATCTTTTTTCCATGTTCAAACACTCTGAAAAAAGTTTCGTATTTGGTAAAGGATGCAGTACAGGTATCAAGAAAGCCAAGAGTTATCTTCAAGGTTGGTTTCAATTCAAGTCAGGGGCTATTTATTTATTTATTTATTTCCAATGAAGAGGCTGAGTAGAGTTAACATTCAGGCATGCACTCTTGACCAGTGTCTTCAGACCTGCTGTGTATCACTGCCTGGCGTTTGCACTGACTGCCTGTACTTGGGCTGAAGGCAGGAGGTGGTGGTAACTGAGGACTGGAGAAAGATGTGAGCCGAACCCTGCAATCCTGCTACCATGTCAGTGGTCATTGTCTTATTTTAGGACTTGGGTCCTGTTACTTTTTGACAAGAGTCCAAGTACATATGTAAATATTCCTTATGCAAGCTATCAGATGCTGGCAAAGCAGGCATGTGGCCAGATAGCCCCTGAGAGTCCAGTTCTCCTCAGTGCTACTGATACTTTGTCAACCCCTCTGCTTTCCCTACAGAAATCCTACGAACATATGGCTAAAATAAGAACCGCCAGGGAGGCACCTTCAGAGTGCAACTGCCCAGCAGGTAAAAACGGACCTCATTTAACAATGTTTCCTTCACAGCAGAACTCTGGAAAAAAGAAAAAAAGGGGGGGGTGTCTTGTGCTGTCAAGTCTACCTGTAATAATAGTGAAGAAAGACTGCAGACCTAGCTGCTTTAATAAAACCAACATGTCTCAGTCCAAAAGATGGCAGAAAAGCCCTAAATATTGTTTTATGCAGCATGCTAAGATCTGCTATGGGAAAGCAAGGAAGCTAGGGATGATACAATGAATAACATAGACAAGATGGTATATAAAGACAGAGTTCTTAGAGTCTCAGATTGGAAGTCTTCCGTGACCTTATTAAATACTGTCATTTTTTTGTTGTTGGTGAAAATGGCTGTTGAACTCTAAATATTCTGAATTCTCTGGTGTCTAATGCTTTACCAGTCCAGGTTTGTTGTGTGCCTTTGGTAAACAGATGTGCAAATAACCTTTACCTCCTCTCCGGCTTGTATTCTGTCTTATTAACGAGGCTCTCTCCCCTGTTCTGAAGCAGAAGGTGAAGACTAAAGCTATTCTTTTTCTTGAACTCCCATTATGACCTATTACAATCTCAATGCCCTCTCAGGACAGGTTCTTATGTTTTTTACTGGATTTCTGTTATGTTTTAGGGAGCTGTTTCAATGACAATACCCAAGAGAACAGGAAAGAGAGACATTAATGAATATCACTCCCCCCACCCTCATCCACCCAGGGTAATTGTAACTCTCCATTCCCAGACCTCTGAGACTTGGTATTTATCTGTAGATTTAACAATTTAAAAGGTCTTGGATGATGGCCATTGGAAACACTGAGTGGATTCAAGAATATACATCATAAAACCCCACAAGTGTTAGTGTTTTTTTCAGATAAACACTGTAATTCATTTATTATGAACATTTTAGTTTCACTTATCAGGCATGTAAAGTGATTCTTTTACATTTTATTTAATGTTTAAGAATATGATACTTGGTGCTCTATATAGTTCAGTGTTGCATAGTGCCATTTGGTCAAGGGGAGATCATGTCACATAGGATGGAGATCTCACAAGACTACGTCATTTATTGATGATGTAGCCATTTCAGTTTGAGTAAGCACAGTGAAGGAAACTGTCAAACAACACAATTCTCTCTGTTAAGTGGTGGATGGTTGTATATGGAAAGGCTAGTTCCTGTATTTTTTTAATATCCTGAATTATTTTATTTTGCCACAGCCCACACAGCTGCCACCTTACACATATGAATATGTGAATATAAACACCAGGTTGTATAGCATACACACTTAAAAACCTTTTTGAAAAATTAAATTTAGTGTGTGTGTTCAATAGCACTTGTATGGAAATCAGAGAGCAGCTTGCAAGAGTTATCTTTGTAATTCCACCAAGTGGACCCCAGGGATCAAAGCCAGGCTCTGCGACCGACCGAGTGCCTTTACCCACAGAGCCATCTCACTGGCCCTCTGGCACAATTAATATATCCAATTACATTCACCACCATACTGGAAATATATATTTTTTCAAATAAATGCTTTTGACTGAGAAGACAGTGCTGGAATGATGGCAAAAACAAAAACAAAACAAAACAAAACAAAAAAAACAAAATAAAAAAAAAACCCTCCTCTTATCCCAGCTACGCAAAAGGCTGAGTCAGGAGGACTGCAAGTTCAGTGCTTGCCTAGGTCGCATCTTAGTAAGATTCAGTCTTCAAAAGGTTAAAAAAAATGTCTGGAGATCTTGATGTAGCTCAGTTTTAGAACACGAGCCTAACATGTACAAGACACTAGATTTAACCCCAACACACAGGGGAAATAAATACATACATAATTATAGGTGAATATTTGAAAATGTAAGCTGCCTCTCATGTTAGAAGAAAAATCCAGGAGTTCAGATTTGAAAATGTGGCTTTCATTCATAGTTGTTTTAAGTTGGGACAGACCTCAGGAGTCAGATATTTAAGGAAGTCACATTTCTATCAGAGGATTAAAGAATCACCTCACTGCTGCTGCTTGGGATTATTTAAATTCTGCAGACACCTGGTGCTGAGAGTCCCTGACCCCACCCCTTGGAGTCCCGTACTTTCGGTATGTACTGTTTTTGCTAACTGTATTTAAAGCAGTTCCTGTTTAATTCTCTGGATTCTTATTGAGTTTGGTAAAAAGCTGAAAAGTGACCTCTGCTGCTCTGAGTTCTATTATCTGTGAAGATATGGTTCCTGATGTTAAATGTAACCTAATTATCACCAGATCTGGAGGAAAACTGATATGTTTAGAGTTGGCCTTATGTTATCTTGGAAGAATACAGTGGAGTGTTTCTTATCATAACAGGACAATTTAAATGGGATTTCTTTGTGTGTGTGTGTGTGTGTGTGTGTTGACTCTCAGTAGCAGCTGCTTTTCCTCCTCACCACCACTAGAGACCCACATCACATCAGAGTTTACCTGGCTTCTTAAGCAGTAATTCTTGGAAGGCATGTACCTTCCAGAACACAGAACCAAATAATTACGGTTCTGGAAACCCTTCTGCCTGCGTAATAGTCAGGCATTACAAAAATAAAGACAGTGTATCCTGGAGAGAACCATTTTGAAATACAGTCAGTGAGATATTGTCTTAGGGAACGAGTGGGCCAGCCAAGGATTAGAAAGGAGATACAGCACTTCCACCTGGTTTGACTCTAGCTGTGGCTCACTGTGACTAAGAGTTGTCACAAAGACATCTGTTTGTAGGACAGAGCTAGACAGGCCTGTGACCTCAGCTCAGTTCCTGTGGACAGATGCCCACCCCTTGAAGTTGACACTCTTGTTGACAGTCTCAGGAATAGAGCCAAAGGCCCATAGCAATGCTATGTTGCTATGTTGTTTGTGTTTGTTTTAATAGATTTTGATAGACCCAAGTTCCTGGAGGGGTTTTCCAGGTAGGATGTAAGAAAATAATAAAATTTATAATTTGATATTGTTTCCTCCCTCACAGGAAGGAGCTTCTGTGGGAGAAGGATGAGCTATTTATTGAATAGTTTCTTAATGTAAGAGATGTATTTTTTTAATTTTCATACCAACCCAGGAAATTAACTTCTAGTGATCCACTTTTACAGATGAGGAGGCCCAAACTCGGGGAAAGTAGTTAACATACTAAAGTCAAGGTGAGGGGTCATGCCCACATCTGAGGGAAGACTTAATGATAAATAGACAATGAACATTTAGAGCAGGTTACCTCCCAGGCTGGGATTGCTACTGATGACATGCGACCTTGGTTGAACCAAAGAACCAAAGTGTGTTCCATTTACTCATCTGAAGAAAAAAAAAGCCCCACAAAGAATCAGAAAGGCTTTCTTGTAGGGTGATGGCTCTTGTGAACACCCTGATGTTTTACTGGGTATGCGTTAAGTTGTGGTTGCTGTCTTTTATCTTTTTGCCTCTTTAATGTTCTACCTACATTTCATTGCTAAGCTATACTACTGAGCCAAACCCTTAAATCAGTTCTTTTCCATGCAACTTAACTCTAGTGCACAGAGTTACAGGCTATTGTTAAGAAAAGAATCTTTGAGATGCTTGCCTGGAACCGAGTGTCTAATTAACAAGCTTTGAAGTAAAACTATGCTTAACTGAACATCTATGCCTGTATGTATCCACACAGACAGTCACATTAGAGTTTCACTTTTTGCTACACGTGTCATGTTTGGTTCTTTAAAGATATGGATATTAGTCTCTTAAGTTATGTTTATCAATGTTACAGCGAGATCTTTTGACATTGTGGGTGAAGTTTGACTAATGTACATAACACTCGGGCTACTTGAGCGTGGGGGAGTCAAAAGTATCTTTGCAGTTTTGAGTCAGGTATTTACAGATAGCTTACCTATCTGACCCATTTTCAGACTTATTTTTAGAAGCTTTACTGAAGTATAATTTATATTTCACCATTTTAAGGATTGTAGTACGTTTGTAGTTGGGCAGCTATCCATGACAGTTGAGGTTTATATCATCCGTGTCTCTCTGACACCTCACACTTACTTCCTTGTGAAGTCAAGAGAAGCTTTATTTTAGAAAAATTTTGGTTTAGAGAAACTCCAGAATAATGAACAACAAAACAACAACAACAACAACAAAAATTCTATCCATCAAAGCTCTGTTTAGCAGAGTACTTTGAGGTAGCTGGGCCTTGCAGGTACAATGGGCATTGGGACTTGGCCTGTATAAAGTTTGACCTTCAGTTGAGAAAATGAGTTGACTCATTCTGTGGCTAGGATCTGTCTGGGGTTCTCACTTGGTGTCTTACATAAAAGTATCTATAAATTAGGCATGTTTATGGAAGAACAGCTATATTGAAGCTGATAGAGAAGGTAGGAGCCAGGCAGCCAAACAGGAGAGGTTTAGCTCATTAGATCTTTTCTGAGGTCCCCAAATTCCTTCCACGTCTATGAAAATGATTCTATATTAAGTGAGAGCAAGTATAGGTAAATTGAAAAACCTCACAATCATAACTGGGAGTGACACAGGCACAGGTGTCTGGCTAAAGGACAAATTTCTCATGGCTTCAGAAGACCCCCATAAATACCTTCTTTATATAAAGTGTAGAAAAGTATTTCTTACTATTATTTCATGTAGGCTACACCTTTTTTTTCCCCTAAAGAGACTGAACAACAAATTGAGTGCAGCAAGCAATAGACTCATAATATATACATCTTAGTTATATAATGGAGCTTCAGAAGCAGTTTATAGACCGTGAATGCTTGAATATTATTTAATGATAGCGACAGGCATTCTCTTGTAAGTCTAAACAACACAGTGTGACATGCCAACACCGCCAAGCATTCGTGTTAAATTGCTTTGCTTCTAATGAGAACAACAGTTTGGGTGTGGCTCTTTCAGTTGGTCTAGTAGTGACAGCTGGCAAAATGCCCTAGTCAAAGGGCCAAGGACAAATTGCCTCTTGAAGCCGTGTTCTGTGTTTAACTTGTTCGCTATGCTTGTCTGTAAAGTAAGAAGCTATTACTTGAAATGTTCCCTTTTGCTACCAATTTTATGTGTTGATGAGCTGGGAGTTAGAGAGAGAGAGAGAGAGAGAGAGAGAGAGAGAGAGAGAGAGAGAGAGGGAGAGAGAGAAGGGGGGGCATCAATCCTTCATGGAGTTCAGTTCACTCTTGCACATTCTTACAGGAACCTGTTGAAACAAGTCCTCCTGTAGGGCTGTGATAACCTACTTTGCTTCCCGCTGCTTTGTCATTGTGCAGAGTCAAGCACACGGTATTGATGAAAGCATCGTCTGACTGGCAGGCTTAGGGAATGGAGAAGGAATGTTCAATCATCCTGGGGATTAGGTAGACAGGAGCAGGAGAGGAGACATGCCAGAATCAGAACCGCTCTGTAGCTGGGGCCATTTTCCTGACACAGGGGGATCCCCAGTAGATACTTACCCAAATAGCATCAGTCTGTTATCTTGAGTGGAAGCCATCCAAGACCTATAAAGAAAAAGTGCTTTTGTTCCCCCCCTACACCTTTATAAACAATACTTGGTAGTTTAATGGAAGCTGAGAATGTGGAAACAAGGCATGAATCAGTCTGGGCTGCAGGCTGAAGCTCGGGACAGGCTAAACACAGAAGCATCCCCACCCTCTTTGGTTTGCCAAAATGGGTGAAATTTCATTCTGTGGTTTTTATGTAGCATGATACTTAACACTTTACATCCCCACTCCCTGCCCTATTTTTTTTTTTCCAAAAAGGACTGTGGTATGCTCAGATGCCTGATTTACAGACATAGATATTTGTTAGTATCTTTTGGGGTTTGCTCTGCAAGTCTATATAGAAAAAAAACCTACTTAAAACTTGATGATGTCAAGGAGTAAGTGGTAAGAGTGAGATGCTGAAGTCAGTGGAGAATCACACGTTAAGAGTGAGGACTTTTCACGGGTGTCCTATATTGCTTCAAATGGCTATCCTGTAGGTCACTGGATGACAGACTTCCTTGAGGACTAGGGGGCCAGCACCTCCTCCTTGAGACCACAAGGAGGAAGAACTGAGTTGACTAGCAGGACGCCCCTCCCCATTCTACAGTCTCCTTTCCCAGTTACATCCACTGATGACATCATTCTTGACCTCTGTTTACAATAGAAAAGATAGCGGAGGAAGCCAGGGCTTTCTTTAAGGTTTGAAGGTTGCAGTCTCTTACTATAGTGAAGAAATTTAAAATCCATCACAGCTTACTTTATTTATACAAAGTCTTAGGTAGCTCAGGCTATCCTTGGAATCAAAACGAGGTAGGAGATGACCCTGTACTTCTGATATGATCCTCCTGTCTCAGCTGTGTAAGTGCTATGGCCACAGGTGTGCACCACTGTGCCTGGTTTTGTGTAATGTGTCTTAGGAAGCATTCTGGTTAACCAAACTTCATCTCTAGCCCCTGATTTCACATTTATGTTAGGCACTGTTTGGCTGGGAAATAGATAGGTTCACAGCTATCAATTTTGGGCTGGTATTCCAGTATCTAGGGAAAAAAAAAAGAACTAAATGCAATTGAATTTGTGAAATGGGGATTTTTAGCTTCAAATTTCATAGAGTCCAGAATAATGTGAGGTTGTTGTCTTACTTCTGATATCCAGAGACATATGCAGGTATGTCTTCGGAGTGTCTACAGTGGCTTTAATTGAACTTGTGAAAATGGAAGCATTCCTGACCTTACCTCATATTTTATTTATTATTCTTATCAGCAAACCATCCTTTCTTCTGTAAGAGCATGTCTGATGGATGGTGGCATCAGTTATTAGAAATGCTAAAACTGTGTTCATCCGATATTAATAATTTTAATTCCCGAGTGTTGCTGTCTTATAAGAATGCTTGTCATTTATTTATTTTCCTACATCCTTTAGTTCAGGTTCTGCAGACGGTTTCTTATTCCTTTTTCATATAGCACATGCTCATCTCCATGCACACATACTCAAAAACAATAATATGTGCAAAACAAATTGAAATGTGCTGACCACTTTTAAAAAGATTTTATTTATTCATGAATATGTTCATGTGTGTGCATACGTGCACATGCATGCACATACATGTGAATGCCCACAAAGGCCAGAAGAGAGTGATATATCACCTAGGAGTAGAGTTACAGGTGACCATGAGCTGCCTAATGTAGTTGCTGGGAATTGAACTGGCTCCCTGCATGAGCAGTATATACCCTTAACTCCTGAGCTCACTTTCAAGCCCTCACCTTTTAAATATAAGAATAAAAACCTTCTGTTGTCCACCATTTTCCTCATAGGGCCCCTGGGGCCTCTCCAAAGAATCTTAGGACTCCACAGATCACTGTTAGAAAAACTGCTGAAAGGGCAGATGCCAGTGTCACACTGCCAGCTGTGCTCAGAAAGAAACTGCACCTGTCCACACAGAACTCATCTCCAGAATTCTACACTAGAAACATTTCTAGAAATGATGGAGCTAAATTATATAGAGAAGGGGCTGGAGAGATGGCTCTGCACTTAAGAGCACTGGTTGCTCCTTGAGAGGACCCAAGTTCAATTCCCAGCACCCACATGGCAGGACACAGCCGTCTGTAACTCTAGTTCCAAGGAATCTGACATCTTCACACATACACACATGGGGCAAAACACCAAAGTGCCTAAAATAAAATAAATCATTAAACATTTTTATAGAGAAGTTGTTGAAAAAGATATGACTATTCCTTTGAATTTTGCATATTAGCAGGGGTTGTAGGTTCCAGTAGTTATAGAAAGAGTTTCTAGAAATTAATGATATTTTATCCAATAATGGGTGAGGCATGCAGTATGTTTTACAGAGAAAGTATCAGTCTGTCTCTAGCCCCCACTGTAGCAAGCGTTGCAGAAGGGAAATTTAGAGACAGTCCTTTACATGCCATTGATTTCCACTGCCCCCAGCACTGCTGGCTCCTGTATGAACAACAGGTTGTGGATAATTGTTTGAGTCCAGCACCTGCCTTAGCCATCTTGTAGGGCATGCAGTAGAACACCCTGCAACTGTAAAAGTCAGTGGTGAACAGTTTTCTCTTGATTATAGAAGTCTCAATCTATGGACTTCAAGGACATCTAGACGAAAAACTGTGTGGTTCCCCCCCCCCAGCTGCTTTACTTTATGGGAGAAGTCAGTTATCTATAAAATAGCAAAGATAGGAGAGTTGATCAAGTAAGGAAGACGAGAAGGACCATATGCCGAATGAAGGCATTGTAAACTACAAGAAAAGAGATGTAACCAAACCAACTCTCTCTCCTGTGCTGCTTCCTCCTGCCGCAGTGCTTCTGCATCCCGAGCCCACAGTTTAAACTGCAAGCCTGGAAGCCTGACTTACTTGTACTATTCATGTGATGCATCTGGAAGTTTTTAATAAAAGAAAACCTCTAGCATTGAGCAATGACATCCGTAAAGAAACTGAGGCTTTTATGTTCTTGTATTCAGTTTCCTTCTGTGCAGAGTTATTTAGGGCTCTAAATTCCAGCTACTTCTAAGGATGGTTTCCTGAATATCAGGCTTGTTCTTGCAATCAAATTCTGAATGAGGAATGCACTGTATACTGGAAAAATTTATGCTGCCATTTTTTTGAATATAAAAATGGCTAATTTACTTTTATAGCAAAGGATATACTTGGATTGAGAGACCTGGGGTATATTTTATATTTTTCTATGTAAACCCACAATACATTAGACTCAGAGTATGTTTTACTTTAAACCTTCATATTTTTTTCCAGCAAGGAAAAAAAAAGACCCACGTTTCCATCATCAATCGTCAGGAAGAAAACCTAGATGGAGGAATTTTATAATCAGCTGCATAGCGCCCTGTGTGTATCACATATCAGTCACACATCATTTTCAATTTATTACCAGTCTGTACTTTTGCTTAACTGGACTCACGTGCTACTAGCATTTGAAGCAGCTACACTGGCTTCACACTTATGAGATGTGATGCGGTGAATAACGTCAGTTGGATTTCTGAAACCTAAGAGTGAGCACAACAAACACATGCCCAGGCAGAGGAGTGATGATGCTCTGTCACACTGTCAGTGGGGCAGCGTTGTCACAACAGACTCTCCTGTTGGAACAGCACATGTGTCCATGAAACTACAAAGACAGAAGACCGTACTCCCTTTCTGGTCAGAGCGAGAGCAAGAGCGAGAGTCTGTACCTGAGAGCGATAGGAAGAGCGAGACCGAGTCTGTACCTGAGAGCAAGTGCCTGCAGAGACCAGAAGAGAGTGTCATTTCTCCCAGAGCTGGAGGTACAAGGTGTAGTTAGCTGCCATGTGGGTACTGGGAACTGAATTCTGGTCCTCTACAAGAGCACTATGTATTCTTAGCCACTAACCCATCTCTCAGACCCTCCCCTTCTATTCCTTGGCTGCCTCTGTCTCCCTCTGGTCCCAAGGCTTCTAGTTTTCCTGGAGAACAGCTGTATTCATAATTCCATTCAATGGTACTATCGAGGAACATCAATATCAAACAGTGACAGTGCCCCCAAATTTCAAAACAATTTTCAAAAATATAGGAAATGATTCCTCTCATGCCGATCTAGAAGGAGCTTGGCTGAAGGATCCTGAAGTGTAGTAGAAGGGACTGATAATACGCTTCATGCAGTTTAAAGGGAAGCTTAAAGACGTCATAGTTTAGGAATGTGAAGTGGATGTATAAACAGAGGGAAAATGGACGACTTGTCTACCATGAAAGCAGGGAGTCAATTGCATTGGAAGAAAATTACCTATCCATAGATGAGAGCTTATTTTACGTTGGCATTATTTAGCTACAACTTATCAAGTTATATGCCTCCTGGAGAATCAGTGTCAGGCAACTGGCTAGGGTGTGGTGTAGACAGTCTCTTCTGGAGGACAGTGTTTCCCCTACGTTTCTAAAGCGACTGGAGAGGAAGTCATACTTCAAAGGATATGCCAGAGAAGCAGAGCCAAATCCCACGGTACTGTTCACAGCAGCAATGATTCTTTATCCCACGTCCTTCCGTGTTAGAAGCTTACTGAGTTAGATGCTGGTCAGCTTTCTCATGGTTGCTAAAACCAGTTATTCCTGTTAGCATAGCTTACACACCAAGTCCGCACGGGTGCTGAGTGCTGTGCCTGCATCAGTGGGCGTGGCTTATGTAAGTGGTTCTTAAAATCATAATGGTTTGTTTCAAGGAGAAACCATACTGGAAGACCAGCTTCTTGTGTCCAGGGACCAACATGTGTTTCCAACAGGATGACTGGAAGGGCTGCCTCTGCCCTGTGCTTTTGGAGTTCATGGCTAAGCAATTACCTTCTCCCCTTTCCATTTCTGTGGTTCCAGGGAATCACCTGGATTCATAACAGTGGTCAGTGTAAATGTCTAATATAAAATAATTAGAAAGGCAAAGTGTAATGACACAGTCCTTCATCATAATAGACTTTGCAAAGAACTGCATTATGGTTTGAAAAAATGTAAGAAACCCAGTTCTATGCTCCTGATTTATATTTTCCACTGATTATATTTGGTGACAGAGTGAACACTATGTTTTATGAATACTGTTACTAAATTGACAGGTTGGCTCATAAATGGTATTTGTCCCATAATCTACAAAAATTCCGTGTCTCCCTTTAGTAAATGTATAGAGAAGCAAATCCTAGTTCTTCCTGCACAAAGTTGTTGAGTGTCTTGCTGGTGGGTGATTCTGTCACAGTAGAGATTATCTCTAATGAAAATGGCCCACCACTTTGGTATATGCTGCTTGCTTAACAGGTACGCTGTACTTTATTTTGCATTATTTCCTCCAGGCAGGGAGGGCATATAAGGATAATTTTATTATTTTTGATCTGAAATTCCATTTATTTATAAAACCCAACTCTAGCCTTGTCAGGATATACTGGAATAAGGATCATTCGATAAACTTCCAGCTGCTTTTGGTTTCATATGACTTGCTAAAACCCAACAGGTGCTTTTGTCTCAGGCTGTGATAAAATGCCAGGGCAGTGGCTCTCAACCTTCCCAATGTTGGGACCTTTTAATGCAGTTCCTCATCTTGTGGTGACCCCCAACCATAGAATTATTTTCATTGCTATTTCATAATTGTAATTTTGCTACTTCTATGAATTACAACGTAAACACCTGACATGTAGGGTATCTGATATGCGACCCCTAAAGGGGTTGTGACCTGGAGGTTGAGAGACATTGTGGTAGAGCCAGAGGTGTGGGAGGCGGAGGCGGAGGCGGAGGCGGAGGCGGAGGCGGAGGCGGAGG
>NW_021627584.1:0-4376 GCF_004785775.1 Grammomys surdaster | reverse complement strand
GACATGCCAGGCCTATGAGAAGACCAGGTTATTTAATCAATGCCAACTGGTGTTGCTATGTAGTCTTTGTGCTTGATTCTGGTGTTCTAGCAGAGAGCTAGTGTTCTCCACACACTGTGCTGGTTCATAACAATCTCTGTAGTTTTGATAATGTTGAATTCTCTACCTCAAATCGATATTCTTTCTTTCTTCATTTGTGATACTGATAATTGCCTTTAAGAATCATTTCAAGCATCACTTGCTCCACAAATCCGAAAGCACAAAAACCAATAGAGTCTCACAAGCTACTACCCATGCTCCACTGGAGGATGGTACGAGGGGCTTTGCTTGCTTGCTTGTTTGTTTTGTTTTTGGTACACACCCATAGCATCTATTTATCTGCATTCCATACTGAAGTATGAAACTCCCCAGAGGAAGCAGCACGGAGAAGAGTGACTCGGGAGATGGCTCAGCCACTAAGAGCACTTGTTGCTTTTGCAGAAGAACCAGATTTGATTCCCAGGATCCACATGGCAGTTCACAACAACCTGTCATACCAAGATGGGTCCAGGGTATCTGATGGCCTCTCTTGACCTCCCTAGGCACTGTGTACATGTGATGCACAGACATGCATACAGGCAAAAATATTTATACACATACAAAAGAATAAACCATATTTTAAAATAAAAAAAAATATGCTGGGCAGTGGTGGCACACACCTTTAATCCCAGCACTTGGGAGGCAGAGGCAGGTGGATTTCTGAGTTCGAGGCCAGCCTGGTCTACAGAGTGAGTTCCAGGACAGCCAGGGCTACACAGAGAAACCCTGTCTCGAAAAACCAAAATAAATAAATAAAAATAAATAAATAAATAAATAAATAAATATTTGAAGACAATTGACTCCTGTTTCTCTGGCAAATGTCCCCAAATGCCTCATCTCTGTCACTAGGATGGACAGCCATTGACTCACCCAAGGCCATTCATACTTCCTCCATAGCTTGTCAAGGTGGAGAACTCTACTTTGGAAGCCATTAACTTTAAGAATCTGTGGGTCATTTTGAGAAAATATCTTTCTTACCATGTTGCTGAGAAATCTAATCATTCCTGACATCCTTTTTTTCCCTAAAACTTTCTATTATAAAGAAATTTAAAGATGTTCAAAGAGGGAATAAGATGAATTTCCAAGTGTCCCTCATCCTGTCTCCACAGCTATCAACTCACCCTACAACTTTCTATGCATTTTTCAATTACTTTGAATCAAAATCCAGAATCGTACTAGTTTGTAGGGAAAACTCACTCGGCGGCAGCCCCGCAGTGGAGGCAACCCGTGGACAGCAGCAGGCAGAGTCCTGGAGGCTTCCACTCAGGCGAGTCCCACGTACACAAGAAGGTCTAAGCTTTCAGAGGCTGGAAGCTTTGTGGCAGCAGGCCCCAGAAGACACGTGGAGTCCGTGGGTTTCCAAAGAGAGAGTTTATTGTTCATGGCATGGTAGTTGGATGTGTGCATCCTGTAAAAGCCAGGGGAGAGCTGGCTTAAATAGGGGAGGGGAACGAGGGAATGGGAAAAGGAACAACTTAATTAGCTACACCCCCTGGCTTTTAGATAACTCATGAAGATGGAAGTCTCTGTTAGTTATGCCCTCTACCTGGATGGTGACGCAAAACCTCTCTGGGAGGGGCTACTCTGAGCCAAATGTGTGGATTTGGGTCGAATGTGGGGGTCTGGAATCTGGGAGCGCAGGGAGATGTATGCTGCTGTCCCTCAGCAGGCCATGTCCCTGTTGGGTCTCCGGCTATCTCAAACCCAGTGCTCTACAGGGGAGACCAAACCACCCCTTTGCGGTCCCACACTAGTTTGTGGTAAATGTCCATTAGGAATCATACTTTGCTCTTTTGTGGGCCATTTGCTGTATTCTCTGAAAGGTTTTACGAACATTTTTCTAAATTTACAAATTTTAACAATATGCCTACTATACCCATTTCTGTGTCTCTTTCTATGTGCAAACTCATTTTCTTTGGTTCTAAAAATGCCCTTAAATGGTTTCATTGATGCTGTCTTTTCCTCATCGCTTAGAATTCTGACCTCTCAGATGGGTTTCCATCTGTTTTGTATGATAGTGTGTGTGTGTGTGTGTGTGTGTGTGTGTGTTTATGTGCTCAACTGTGCAGTTAATCATGGGAGCCAGAAGAGAGCGTAAGAACTTCCTAAAATTGGAGTTAGAGGCAGTTGTGAATTGCATGAAGTGGGTGCTGGGAATGGAACTCAGGCTTTCTGCCAGAGCCGTACATGTGTTTAATTTCTGAGCTGTCTCTCCAGCCAACTTGATCTACATTTCTAGGGGATTTGCTCAGTTTTATTTCTTGACTCAAAAGTTTCCAATTATGTCTGTATGGTTTTGTTTTCTTTTTGATGCTTTAATTAAAAACAACAACAAAGCAAACATCTAAGCATCAGATCCCTTAGGCTAAGTTACGGATTGTTGTGAGCTGCCACATGACTGCTAGAAACTGAACCCGGTTCCTCTGTCTCTCCAGCCTGTTTGGTCTTTGGAAACAGCATCTCAAAACTCAGCCAGCCTCAAACACTGTACACACCTGTCTCAGTTCCCAAGTGGTGGAATAGCTGTGTGTCACTCACTATCTTAGAGTTTTACTGCTGTGAACAGACATCATGACCAAGGCAACTCTTACCACTCCTTGGCCCCCATAGGCTTGTCCAAACATACGAGTCTATGGGGGCCATACCTAAACATATCATAATGCAAAAATACATTTAGTCCAACTTCAAAAGTCTCCGAAGTCTATAGCAGCCTCAACAATGTCAAAAGTCCAAAGTCTCTTCTGAGATCCATCCAATCATGTAACTGTAATCCCCAGTGCAAGACAAGAAACCAGCTAGGCAAACTCCAAATTCTGTAACTCCATGTCTGATGTCAAAGCAGTCTTCAGATCTCCAACTCCTTGTTTTTTTTTTTTTTTTTTTAAATCTTTGTTGACTGCGACAAACTTCTTTCTCGTAGGCTAGTTCTACTCCCTGTTAGCAGCTTTCCTCTGCAGATAGCCCACAGTTCTGGCATCTCGAACATCTTAGAGTTTCCAAGGCAACTTCAATGTTACAGCTTCTTGTTTCAATGTCTGGGATCCACATATGATCTTTTGGGCTCCTCCAAAGAGCTGGCGCCATTTCTCCAGTTCTGCATTCTGGAGCACTCTAAGCTCAGATCGATCCACCCCACTACTGCTGCTGTTCCTGGTGATCATTCCATGGTACTGGCATCTCCAATACACTAGGGTCTTCCATTGCAACTAGGTTTTGTTGGACCTTAAAGTCTCAACTCCTAGACACGCAGTGCACAGAGACACGGGGACCGAGATTGATGCAAACAGCAAGAGGAATTTTTATTCCGACTCGTCAGGGCCACTTCACTCTCGCAGGAGGAAGGACCCCGTATTTCTGAAGCACACACCTTTTATACTTTAGCATAGGCAGACTAGCAACAGCAAAACTTGTTTAAACCTAATTGGACAGTTTGCTTAGCCTTTAAACTTCTTGGCCACACTCACTCAGGCAATTATTTCTTGAGGGCTGTGTTTATCTAGGGATGTGAAGGACACAGTTGGTTACTTGGTTACTAATCAGTACATTCTGTGGTTTTTCTCTGAATTGTTTTTTTGTTTTTTGTTTTTTGTTTTTTTAACTTTCTCCCTGTTATCAGGAACAGCCTGACTATCGGGGTGGTTGTGTATTTAATTTGCCTTTTCTGTTCCCTTGGTTGTTTACGGTGAATCTGTCAGGGTGGTCTCACAGTTTCACCAAAAGCCTCATAGGCTCTCTTCGTGGTGCCAAGCCTCAAATCCTTTGCATGACCCCTTCAGTCCTGGGCTGTCAACTACGACTGAGGCTGCACTGTCACCAAATGCCTTCCATGGCCTCTCACAGTGCCAAGCCTCAGCTGCTCTTTATGACCCCTCCATGCTTTCAAAACCAGTACCACCTAGGTGACTCTTACACATTACCAGGTACAGTTGCGACATGAGGTACAACCTTGACTCTCTCTAGGACACCGCTGCTCTGTGTTCTCAGAAAACACTTCCCAGAAGATCTCACCTCAGGGATGCTGGTCTCTTCTTAATCACCAATCTTAATTTCTTGCCTCCAGCTAACCAGCATCAATTTTCCCAATAGTCCCTTCTATTTTTTTACTCTAAAGCCAGAGCTACATGGCCGAAGCTGCCGTGTTCTGCTGCTTGCTGGCCTGGAACATGGCCCCCTTATTCTATTACCAACTTTCTGTTTTTCAACACTCTCACTGCCTAAGATTGAACTTGCTCTGTAGATTGACCTCGAACCCAGAGATCTGCATGGCCTCTGTCTCCTGGGATTAAAGGTGTGGTCCA
>NW_021627583.1:0-40486 GCF_004785775.1 Grammomys surdaster | reverse complement strand
CTCTCTCTCTCTCTCTCTCTCTCTCTCTCTCTCTCTCTCTCTCTCTTTCTCTCTCTGCTCCCACTGCACAATGTGTTCATATAGGCCTCGTGATGAGCTGATTTCTTGAGACCATTCCTATTTCCCAGCCCAAAGATATGGCTTTAAGTATTTACTTCAAGCAAGGAACTATTTTCCTAATTGGTAGAAGAAATTTCTCCATACCCCTCAGAGTATAAAGGAGAAAAGTATATGAAGACCTGTCTTGAAGTTATTCAGAGTAAATTAGGAATGTGCTTTAGCCTGTAGCTGATCTTCCCCAAGTCTGAGAGTCATGTGGATTATAACTACATCCAAATGGACAGTTGAATATGCTGGACTGGGATGGCCCACTTCCTCCCATGCTGCTCTCTCCATGTGCCATGATAGACTCCCGAGAGTCTGAATTTCAAGAAGCCTGAAAAAATGTCCTTCTCTTTAGTATGTCGGCTACCTACCTGGGCATCCAAGAAGCAGTCGCTAAATTCTGAATAAGCAAGCAGGTGAATTAATGAATGAATAACTTTAAAACTTTATATTTTAACCTTTGTTTGTTTGTTTTGTTTTGTTTTCCAAGACAGGGTTTGTCTGTGTAGCTTTGGCTGTCCTGGAACTTGATTTATAGTTTGGGCTAGTCTCAAACACTGTCTCCCAACTGCTGGGATTAAAGGGGTACACAACTATTGATTGCTCTATTTGTTTCAGTTGTTTGATACCTACTCTTTTTTGATCAACACCTCTTACCCCAAGATGGAATGTTCTTCCAAATGGTTCTACTATGCTTATTCTGCATATTTCTGTATTTTACGCATAGCCTATCAACTAAAATCTTGTCTATGTTACCACCCCACAATACAGTAAAAAAATACTGTCAGATTTGTCTCTCTCCCACCCAAGGCCATATTTTATCTGATGGCAGGGGCATGCCTCATAAATGCCTGCCATGCATACCATATGTTGGTCCTGAATACGAGCTTTTGATGATGACACAAAGGGCAGCTTTGGAAACATTTTCATGCTACACCATCACCAATTACATTTAGATGTTCAAGACTGGGTTTAACCTAGACCTCCCAAGAAGGGTCCCAGTAGCCAAGTCAGTGAAGGAATGCCTGGAATTTTGACCTCTTTTCCTTAAGTATCTGTCCAGCATATGTGCTTTCATGTGTTTTTGAATTAAAAAAAAAAGATTCAAATAATCTACCCAAACTTTTCCTGATTCAGGCATTCAACATCATTAATGAACACAGAATGGCTAGAGTTTGTTGTTGTTTTTTTTTTAATGCTTTTAGCTTAAACTAAAACTATAGAGTGTAGGAGTTAAACGTTTGGCTTATGGAAGCTAGAAGCTAGTCTGTATTGCTTAGGAGTATGATTATACAATGAAGAATAAGGCAAGAGGCTTGTAATTTTATAGAAACCAAACACATGGTTTTCCTCTTTCCTCTGGGATAAAGTGCCTTCCTGTAGATGCTGGGGCTAAGCCTCCCTTCACCAAGCCTGAGGAGGGCACTTTGATGTGAACAGGGATCCTGGTCAAGAAACGGATGTAGAAACCAGTGTGGGAATAGGAGGAGCTTGCAGAGACAGGAAAAGGCATTGTCCTGAGGAAAGGTTATTTCATTCCTTTCTGTCGTCATTCGGGCCGTCTGGTTTATTTCCTTCCCCCAGGTTGGTCCGAGTTGGAATGAGAGTCTTTTGTTAATGAGGTCAAGAACAAGGCTACCCATTTTGTGAGGTGGTTAGGGCTGGACTTTCAGATTTCAGATTTTATGAAAAGTGACTCCAGAATTAATTTGGTCTTTGCCCGAGCAATGCCAAAGCAGCTGGCTAGGAAGTCCAAGGTCCGACTGGTGTGGCTAAGCAACGTCGGATAATCCAACTGCATGGCTTTCCCAAGGAAATGCCTTAACTGGGCAGCATAACAATTCAGGCACTGTGTATATGTAAAGCCAAAATCCTGCCTCTGGTCAGGTGCCTTGCCACTGGAAATCTGCTAAACTACAAACTTTTTAAAAAGAGTTTCGTATTACAAATGACTAGCTGCTGTTTGAAAGATGTGATAAAGGCAGCGTGATGCTGAGAGTCTATAGATTCCTGGGCTTGTTTTCTGTGACTGCATCGGCCACTACCCTGTGTGGGTCCCATTTTCCTCTGGGGTTTTCTCAATACACCTCACCCTCTGTCCTGTGCCTTCTTCTGCAAATACAGCTGTCAGGCAGGATCTTCAGCCAAGCCTCCATGGGCTAGGGGCACTATTTGAAAGAGTGGCCAAGGCCAGGTTCTCATCAGGTATCAAGAGCTTGTCATTTTTTTTTCCAGACGTAATATTAGATGCTCCAGCTTAATTTATGTATGTGAATACACTATTGTTCTCTTCAGATACACCGGAAAAGGCCATTGGATCCCTTTACAGATGGTTGTGAGCCACCTTGTGGTTGCTGGGTACTGAACTCAGGACCTCTGGAAGAGCAGTCAGTGCTCTTAACTGCTGAGCCTCTCTCCAGCCTGAGAATGCTTTTTATTTCCTAGTTTTCACACAAATCCATGGCATAGGGCAAAACTTTAAAATCAGATTTCTCATTTTAGAGATCAGTGAGTTGACGATCAATGGGCTTCAAGCGTATAGGGGACAATACAGCTCAGTGTTGGAGTGCTTACCCAGCAATCGGAAGGCCATAGGTTCTATCTCTAGCATGGGGGTGGGTCTATATTCCAGCATCACCTGGAAAGTGAGCATTAGAGCCAAGCTTAGCCTGTTCAATATGGCTGAAACTAATGAGTGTTTAATCTGTAGAGTACTGGTCTCAGAACCAAAGAAAATGAACTCTCCTTCCTAGGACCTGTAGGAACTCCTCTTACGAGGGTCCAGAGAAGCTGCAGCCAACCTTACCTTAAGACCTGAATTTGGTCTGAATTGCCAGAGGCATTCTTTCAATTGAGGTTGTCTTCAATCTTGCCCTTTATTCTAGGTCACATTGAGGACCCTAGAGGAGGCAGGAGTGGTGGTACTCATTTTTGATCTCAGCACTCAGGAGGCAGGTGCACGTGGGGCTCTGTGAGTTTGAGGCCAATTTGATCTACATAGTAAGTTCCAGAAGAGCCAGCCAGAACTGCATGAAGAGATCCTGCAAACCTCTGTCTCCTGCAAACAAACAAACCAATAAACATAAACAAAAACCATTACCAACAACAATAAAACAACAACAAAACCCAAAAGAGTTTAAGATGAGACATTTTTTTCTAGTCTGCAACTATAGTATATTAAAAAATAATAAAAAAGAAGTCGCTTAAAGAAGGAATATGTTCAATATGGCAGAGTCTAATGGATGTATAAAAATATAAAATATAATATAAAAATAATTAAAAAAAGAAGGCCAAGGGTGCAACTCAGAGATGCGCAAGGTGCTGTGTTTGAGCCCCAGCATGGTACAGCCCAGCAAAACAGACATATAAAAGGAAGCAAACCAAAGCAGACTTTAGGGGAAGTTGACTTAAGAACAAGCCAAGATAGGACTCAGAAGGCAACTCAACTTGAGATGGCAAATGTCAGAGGTGCCTTTTATATGCTAGTCCTAAAGATGAATGAAACATTCCTGGCTCTACAGGATCATGGCTCTGAGGGTAGACAAAGAATAAAAAGCATGTGGTGTGGCTGCCCCAACAGAAATAGGAATGAAGGGTTAGAACTATGCAGAAAAGGAAGAAGTGTTGGTGTTGGGAAGATTTTATTCAGGAGATACCCATTCCATGGGGATGCTGACAAATCAGACCAGCAGTAGCAGAGCGAAGGTCCAGGGCAGAGTGACACGCACTTTACCCACAACTTGAAGCCATTCCACTGTGCTTCGTACCAAACCACTGCAGAACCCATCCATTTTGTGGCATCAGCGATTAGGCACAGGCTTTGCACGTGCCAGTCGAATGCTCCGCCACTGAGTCACAAACCCAGGGACCCATTATCTAATGTTACCTAGGAGGCAGGCATCCTGAACTTGAGATGAGTTTATTCTTGTCTCCATTTTATTTAAAAATCCCAGGAATAAAGCATAGGCAACGATGGCCCATTTTTCTCACATTTGCATAATTTCCTTCTTAAACTCTCACCGTGAGGACTTTTATAATAATGAGATTCATTTGGAGCTTTATGTCAGCTGTAAAAAAGACCCTTCATTCAGAGGGAACCTTTCAAAACAATGAACTGTGCATCACAATCCAGTTATGTCTTTAGCTACACTTCCAGAACTATTTACTAGTTACAGATTGAACCCCTTATACGTTTTCTACTTATCTGAGTCAGGACCAAATGAATACATAAGGCCAAATCTATTTCCTTTATGATAATAGTTTGAGAGAGTATAAATAGGAAATCAGCATTAACTATAGTATTAAGCAAGAGAAACTTGTCACAATTTGTGACCTGCAGGGCTTTTTTTTTCCTGTGTAAAAATAGATTTATCAGAAAGCCCAGGCACCACACTGAGATGCTTTGAAAATACTTTCTATTAATATCTCCCTGTTAAATGTGATTTTTCTGAGGAACATATAATGCAAACAATTTATGAAACAGAATTTTCATTTCTGTTTGGATAGATAGTAGTGTCCTGTGTTTACAGAAATGCAGTGCCTGCTTAAAATCAATGCTTCAGAACAAGATGTGGTGCATATGATTCGGGCATCCCAGAAGGCTGGTGAGCTGACCACCCTGTTATGAGTTATTGAGTCTAGTCACTCGATTATTATTACTGAACATATAATGTACTCTAGATATTCCACTCCATGCAGGAATGTAAGTCATATAAGGTCTTGGCTCTCCAGAAGCCTATAGCATCGGAGTAGATAATCGATAAGGAATAGTCAGTGTGACAGATCCTCCTACTGATCAGAAATGCCACTGGCTACTGGATGCACCAGTGTTACTTTTACATTACGTAGAGAGACTGTGGCTAATTAAACTCTGATAAGCTATTGATTTTAAGATCCCCTTTTAGAGATGTTGAGAAGGGTCTTAGACTTGGAGGAATGTAGCACTTCCAAAGTAGAACAGAGCACCGTGTTAGATTACTCAAGGAGTAGCGCACAGAGCACTGTGTTACTACCTGAGGAGTAGAACATAGAACACTGTTTACTATCCAACGAGTACAACATAGAGCACTGTGTTACTACCCAAAGAGTAGAGCATAGAACACCATGTTAGACTATCTGAAGAGGAAAGCATAGAGCACCGTGTTAGATTATCTGAGGGAAGATTTTAACTTGGGATGGCCCCTGATGTGACAGTTCATACTAAAGGAATAAAGTCGTTCCTAGTAATGATCAAAAAAGAACACACCAGGGCTAGAGAGATCACTCAGTAGTGTAAGAGCGCAGGCTGCTCTTCCAGAAGACCTGGGTTTGATTCCCAGCACCACACAGTAGCTCAAAGCCATCTTTAACAGTCTCAGAGGACTTTCTGGCTTCTGTAGGTACAGCATGATATGATGTACAGACATACATGCAGAAAAAAGCACCCATACTCATTATAAAGAACATTCTGGACAGCTGAACTAGCCTAAGGACACAGAAACAGAATATACTTACTTGACAGGTTTGAGGTGTCTATACTTCTCGAGGTTTAATAAAGAACAGCACACTGTAAAGCCTGCTTTCCACATGGTCCTCTGTAGCTGTGAGTTGTTCCTACTGCCACATCACTGTCAAAGCTTTGCACTGAAACACTGCTTCCACAACCCTCTGCTTCCAGGGATGCCCACGACCTGCCTGCTTCCTTCTGGGTCAGCCAAGACCATTGCTCTCAGCATACCTATTTTTACTATGGCCTGTTATGTTAGAGGATCTGGCCCCTTATCCAGAGTTAATACCAGTTTAGAAACCTTGGGTGGTCTGATCTGACATTTTGCTTCAGTGGCCATGGATATTTTAAGTCCCCAGGAGCCAGTCTCAGTCTCAATTTCACTGACTCTAATTTAAAGGGACTTGGGACAGTTACCTTTGGGTTGGTCTGGAGGCCCCGCTGCACTGTGCCACAGCAGTTTCTTCCTGGTGTCTCAGCACCAGGCATCAACTGTTGGGTGTTCTGTTTGGTGGGAGCCTGCTCTCTCCAGAGTTGCTCTCTGCCAGCTGGAGACCAGCTCTTCCTTTGTTGTTTAAGACTTTAATCTTGACTTTTACTATTTTCCTTTCTCAGAAGAATGTGTCTTAATACCCGGGAAAACCATTGTAGATTTTCATATTAAGCCTTATTTTCTTAACCTTACATCCTTCAGGGGAAGGGGGGAAGGAGGAGGGAGGGAAGGAGAGGAGAGGAGAGGAGAGGAGAGGAGAGGAGAGGAGAGGAGAGGAGAGGAGAGGATAGAGAGACAGAGAGAGAGACAGAGAGACAGACACACACACACACACATACACACACACAGACAGTCAGACAGACAGACAGACAGACAGACAGACACAGAGAAAGTCATCACTATTGGTTTTTTTTTTCATAGCCTAGATAACATTAGGCCCCTAGCATAGTTTTTCTAAAATGCTGGCAGTCCTCTGAACAAATGCTCATTTATATGAAGAAGAAACAAGCTACCTTTAAGAAAATTTTATGTGACATTGGGCTTTTATTGAAAACAGATTTTTTTCACATACTACATTCTATTTATGGTTTGCCCTCCTTCCACTCAACCTCCCCTCCTAGTTCATCCACCCTCTTCTGCCTCTCCTTTGAAAACAAACAGACAACTAAGGGACAAGAATAAAATACAATTCTAATAAGACAGATCAGAATGGGACAAAGCAGACAGACAGAAGGAAAAGAGCCCAAGAAAAAGCATAAGAAACAGATATAGACAGAGACACACTCACTCACGCCTTCAGGAATCCCATAAAAACACAACATCGGAAGCCATAACATACACATAAAATTTATAGGGTAATAATAAATTGAAAGTTTGTTGTTGTTGTTTTGTTTTTGTTTTTATAAGACTTATTTATTTTATTTATATTAATACACTGTAGCTGTCTTCAGACACAGCAGGAGGAGGGCATCCGATCCTCTTACGGATGGCTGTGAGCCACCATGTGGTTGCTGAGAATTGAACTCAGGACCTCTGGTCAGTGCTCTTGACTACTAAGCCATCTCTCCAGTCCATTTTGTTTTGTTTTTAAAAGCCCTGACACAACATTATGAGACATAAAACCTCCAAGGATGCCTTATCTGTTGGCATCTACTGCTGGGCGTGCAGCCTACCATTAAGAATACTTTGTTTGCCCAGTGAGAGTCCCTTGGAGAAAACTAATTTTTTTTCATTTGCAAGGGGTTATCAGTCAGAGGTGGCTTCTAGGTTAGGGTAGGGGATTGTGTCCATTTCTCCTTTCAGCTCTAATCTGGCACTGACTGGTGCAGGTCCCGTGTGTGCAGCGTCTCTGTGAGTTCGTGTGAGCATCAGTCCTGCTGTGTTCAGAAGACCGTGTTCTCCTGGTGTCCTCCATCTCTCTGGCTCTTACACTCTTTCTGCCTCCTTTTTTGAATGGTTCCCTGAGCCCCGAGGAGAGGGAGTTGATGGAGACATCCCATTTAGGGCTGAGTGTCCCAAGGTCTCTCACTCTGCATATCGCCTGGCTGTGGGTCTCTGTACTTGTTCCCATCTGCTGCAGGAAGAAGCAGCTCTGATGACATTTGAGCAAGGCACTGATCTATGGGTGTAGCAGAATGTCATTAGGAATCATTTTATTTGTGTGTTCCTTTAGTAGAGCAGTAGTATTGGGTCTCCCCCTAGGCCCCTGGGCTATCTGGCCTTATGTTCTTGACCACTCAAGCAGTGTTGGGTATGGGTTTTATCTCACGGAGTGACCCTTAATAAAATACTCACTGGTTATTCCCACAAACTTTGTGCCACCAATGCATTAAGAAAAATACAGAAATAGAGGGCAGGGGATGAGGGAAGAGAAAGAGAATGACTAATACAGATGAATATATTTTAATACTGGATTTGTGGTAATTGTTACAAAACTCATAAGTTTTCTCAAAATAATCACCGAACTGTATAGTTAAAATGGGTGACTTATATGGCCAATAGGCTATATACCTCAACGAAACTGCATTATCCCAAGAAAGCCCAATAGGTGACAGGCATCCAGTGTGGGAGTCACCAGCCCTCACCCCTAACTCTGTTAGCTCCAGGTCTAGGTGGTATAAAGCATTTCGCCTATTTAATCAAATACTGAAAAGAATGAGCATTATCACACCCTCTAGGTGTCGGTAATCACAGTAAAATGTCTTCTTTACACACTGCTGAAAATCTAAACATCACTCATAATTAGATCAGGAAATAGGTCAGAGAAAAAGAAAGCGAACATTTTATTGTACAGAGAGAAGAAAATGAAGGAAGGATCTGCAAAGCTGGGTCTTTCTTTCTTTTCTTTTCTTTTCTTTTCTTTTCTTCTTCTTCTTCTTCTTCTTCTTCTTCTTCTTCTTCTTCTTCTTCTTCTCCTTCTCCTTCTCCTTCTCCTTCTCCTTCTCCTCCTCCTCCTCCTCCTCCTCCTCCTCCTCCTCCTCCTCCTCCTTCTTCTTCTCCTTCAGTATTTGTATACAATGAATGTGTCAGAGGTCACAGAGTCTCCAAGGTCAACACATGCCCCTCCACAGCTTCTGCTGCTTTGTCCATCAGATATTTCTAGCTCTTGTGAGTGGTCTGAAGACAGTTGGCTCTAGGGGAGCTCACTACAGAAGACAGGGTTTCTCTGAGTAGCCCTGTCCCCCTCTCTTGGTCATGACTTAGATATGTGGTGAGTGAAAAGAGCTAAGACAGCCAGGGCTACACAGAGAAACCCTGTCTCAAAAAAAAAAAAAACCCAAAAACAGGAACAAAACAAAACAACCAAAGAATACTAAAATATTAAGCAGTAGGATACTGACCAGAAGCAGAACTTCTAGGTGGTGAGCTGCCCATGAGTTCCCCATGCTCTAAGTAGCTCCAATTAATTCTCTATTTGCGTTGAGTAGAAGCTTCCCTACACCTCCCAAAGGAAATCAGGGGACACTTTCAGCATATCTAGTAGGCTCAGTCTGCAAAGTCTATCTCCAATCTGACTGTTTCTTACACTCTTACTGGATTCTCTTTTAATCCTAATCTCTAACTGAGGGCTTCAGTCCTGTTCCCCACTCAATACCTGATCGTGTTCCTCCATCCCTTTACTCTCTATAGCAGCCATCATCAGCTTTCCATGTAGACCTTCCCATGGTTCAACTCAACCCCAACCTGGCTGGCAATTGAATCGCTCTTAGTGTTTGTAGGAGCTGGTCATGGTTGAGTTCAAGGGACCCACAGGGGACTGGCCGTGAATGGAGAAGATAATGGCGTGCGTCAGCCTCCTGCACCTCATGGCTAAGACAAGAAAACAGCTAGTAGAAAGAGACTCAGTCTTGTGCATGGTCTGTGGGTGGGTACGAGGCCCTTTAGGTCTTTGGTCACAGCTTCTCCTCCACTTAATCGGTTGAGTTTATAGTGCTTTCTCATTTTCTGTTTTGTTGTTGCTGTTACTGCCGTTGTTGTTTTGGTTTTGTTGATGTTTGCTTTTTTTGTTGTTGTTGTCTTAACAAAAATTCATTATCTTAGTTTGTATATGTGACATAATTCATAAGGAATAATGTAACATCTAGCACCTTAAAAGAAGAACTGGCATACATATCACATATTTCATTTGACAATGACATCTTCCTTGAGCAAACCAGTCAGCTTCCTCTGAGCTCTCTTTCTTGCTAGTCCATGCTTTGGTTCATCCTTGGCCTTTAGTCCAATTTTAGCAAAGAATACTGCTAAGCCAGCTTCCCAAGCACTCTCCATCCTCAATATCAAATTGGATTTCTCCCCCTCACCTTGATATGGAGTCAAATTCCTTTCCCCAAACTCTTGATACATAATGGAGACAGGCTAGGATAGGGAATGGTTTACAACCGGAGACTCTACTTGGGTTAGCCTATAGACACAATCTTCTTCTAATAATGTACTTGGCAGTCTGAGACCCTTACCTGTAAGTGCTATGTAAAACACCTCTGTCCAAAAAAATGCATCTAGCAATCTGTTAGATATTTACAAACCCAGCCAGAATAAGCTATATGCATACCCCTTTCTGAACAAAAGGGTAAGCTATAAACAATTGCAAAGAATGAACAGTTTCCATTCAAACACTCACATCGCTAATATATGTGCTTACAAAGGTGGAGGGCTAGTACAGCCTAAACAGGTTTTAGCTGCATGTGAAATAAGGCAAGCTATGTCCTCTAAGTGAACTTTTAGGAGAATCTCCTATTTACCATCTTATGCCTATATATAATTAGGCATTCATATGATTAAAGTCAGAGAAGTATTATGGGAACGAACATGCACAATGAATAAAGACCTATGTAATCCAAGCTTGTCAATCAACTAAAGAACCACTTAAACTATGCACCTGGAATATTAGTTACATTTTTTGTTGCTGTGATAAAACACCATGACCACGCAATTTACAGAAGAAAGTTTATTTGGGATTAGGGTTTCAAAGAGATGAGACCAATATTGAGGGAACAGCACAGCAGCAAGGGCCAGGCATGGCGGCTGGGGCAGCAAGCTGAGAGCTCAAGTCTTGTCTTGAACTGCAAGCACTAATCAGAGCGTGAACTGGAAATGGTGAGTCTTTAAACCCTCAAAGCCTGTGTGGTGGTTTGAATAGAAAGTGGCCTCCATATATTTGGATGCTTTGTCATTAGAGAGTGGTGGTACTTCACAGGGATTAGGAGGTGTGGCCTTGTTAGGGAGGTGTGGCCTTGTTGGAGGGGGTGTGGTCTTGTTGGAAGAAGTATGTTACCAGAGGTGGGCTTTGAAGTTTCAGATGCCCAAGCCAGACCCAGAGGCCTCTCTCTCTTCCTGCTGTCATTGGATCCAGATGTAGAACTCTCAGCTCCTCTAGCACCCTGTCTGCTTGTATGCCACCATGCTTCCTGCCATGCTGATGCTGGACTAAACCTCTGAACCTGTAAGCAAGCCCCAATGAATTTTTTTCCTTTGTAAGAGTTGCTGTGGTCATGGTGTCTCTTCACACCAATAGAACATTAACTAAAACAGCCTGGCAGTCACATATTTCCTCCAGTAATGCTACCCATCCTAAATCTCCTCAAATAGCGTCATCAACTGAGATCAAATGTTCAAATACATGAGCTTATGGGGACAGTCACATTCATATCACTACCTCTAGCAACCAAACTCCTTCTTCTTTTGAACTCCAGAAAAGAAAGCCCCCCAAAACCTAGTGGGGCGCTAGAGTCCCCTCATTCATCTGGCCAGCTGCCACTCTTAGCTGCGCATTTCTGATCTATTGCTTTGCTGGGAATAGAGAATGCTTGGTATTTTGCAATCCGTGTGCACCTTCAGTTCATTCTTACATAATGTGCCAAGAATCAAGGAACACCCAGCCAAGACCCCAACCACTAGTACCAGGTAATCCCTAGTAATTTCCCAACCACCCACCTCTCACTATAGCCATTGGTTGATGGTGCCAGCCCAGCTGTTGCGGTCATAGATGAGTTTAATTGTTCCCCCATAATAACATTACCAACTGTATCACTACATTTTTGCATAAATCCTTTCCTGCCCTTTTTAACTTTTATGACAGGTTCTCCCCCTGTCCTTCTGGCCGCCCTGGAGTTCTCTAAAGTAGACTAAACTGGCCTTGAATGCACAGAAATCCATCTGCCTCTGTCTCCAGAGCACTGGAATTAAAGGTGTGTACCACCTCACTCCTCCCAGTTATTTTTTAAAAGAAAATGCCAGGTGCGAAATTTCTCTTTAAGACACTGATTCAAAAACATTACCGCTATACATTTTAAATTACTTATCAATAATTCACTATCGAACCCTCCTATCGTAGTATTAGTTTTGTCTCAATATGCTTAGAGATATTAGGCAGTCAAGCAAGTTCATCTCAGTTTTCCATTGTATTCATCTCTTGGTGTTCTTGCTGTCTAATTGTCAGAGCTGCTCAGTTGTCTTCCTACGTCCCCTTCCACGTTGGATTTTGTGGGTTCACTTTACTATCGCTATCTACTTATGCTAGCCTCTGATAATTTAGAGCTTAGCTCTTCTTCTGTGTTGGCGTTATAGTGAAGTACATTTTTCAGGAGCTTCCCCCAGACAGGCCAACAACCTCCTTCCACTGTGAGGGAAGCAAATTTCCCCATCTTTGATCTGGACTAGCCTGTGACTACTGCATCTAATAGAATAACAGAAATGATACCAGGCTGAAGCTAGCTCTAGCCTGTAAGACTGGGAGCTTGTACCCTGTCGTAGAAGCACATGAGAATTCTGACTGACCAGACTAAAAGGAGGCTTAAGCTAGACAGGTAGCAAGAACAGAGAAATGCTTAGCCACGGTCCAGCTTCTCACGTCAAGGCGTCTGAGCCCCTCGACTTTAAGATGCAGACACCATCTCTCTTCTCTGTGTTCGTCCACGTTGTCAATTTTGTAAGATACAGTCGATTTAAACCACTAGGTCTGAATGTAGTTTTTGTCTTTGTCTCCCTGAGGACATTTGACACAGTTTAATGGCCAAAACCTTGGGTGAGGAGGCAGTTTGCTATCTCCTCTAAGGAGAATTGCCAACAATGCCAAGGATTGTTCTGCAGGTAACAGCACAGTTCCCTAAAACAAGTGTCCTTCAGTCTAATTTGACAATGGTGTTTAGGTTGAGAAACCTGGTCTATGGCAAACATTACCCCAGTACATGGCTAATGTACATGCTTGGACTTTCTAAAGTATATGACCCATCTTCAAAATACCATGTTTGTTAAATTTTCCATCAGTATGACACTTGGGCATTTGAGCTCACAGGAGAAGCAGTAAGTTGAACTGTCCTTTGATATACCCTTTTATTATAGTTACTTAATATTTAATACTTATTTATTTATTTATTCATTTATTATTTTAAACACAAGGTTTCTTTGTGTAACCTTGGCTGTCCTGGAACTAGTTCTATAAACCATGCTGGCCTCGAACTCACAGAGAGATCTGCCTACCTTTGCCTCCCAAGTTTGGGGATCACCTGGTTCTTATCTTTTTCTTGAAAGAGAGGGTCTCCAACTTGTATTCTAGTACCCACAACGTAGAAGAGGACGTCACTGAATTTCTGATCTTGCTGCCCACACCTCCTAGCTGCTGGGGTTATGGGTGTGTACCTCCAAATCTGGTTCGATGTAATGACTGAATTCAGGGCTCCATGCATGGTAGGCAGTTTGTAGAGTTTGTAACTGTACAAACTGAGATGCATCCCAACAAATTCTTTTATGTCTTCAGAAGGCTGGGATTAGTGGTTAAAGAAAAATAAAAAGACAGTAAATGAATATAACCCCTACTTAATTTATTGTTTTTCTTTCCTACCTGCTATGGTATGTGGCATAAACAGCCTCTGATGTTTTTCTCCCCGCAGCTCTGTCTTCTCAGAGGAAAGGGCCCAACAGGCTCTTTCCGATCACCAAATACTGTCATCATTATGGCACTGCAGGCCCACAAAGGGCTTGCCTCATCTTAAGTAATAATGGAAATAGAATAGGGATTTGGGTCTATCCTAACAGGTATCTAGATTCTGTTGTGGCATGTTCTTTGAACTAAAATCAACAACAGCATTTAAGCCCTTTTAACTCCTCAAATTCACCCTCGACAACACAACAAATAACTCGTGCACAATCTTCTACTTTCATCAAAACTAACATCACTGGAGGCTACCATTCCATGTCAACCAACCATCCCAAAGGCTGCACCCCGATACAGTTGATTATGACCTTGGAGACAAAGCAGAGATTTGCAGCCCTGTGTTGTGACATGTAGCACATTTGGAAGGCTTGCACTAGCTGTGTCTGGATGACAGCTCTGTTTGCAGAATGAATTCACTGAGGCTGAACTCAGCGGTTAGTCACGGTTGGTTATTTCATGCTTTACCACTCCCTGGCTCCACCTCATTCTCCAACCTCACTGGCTAAGTCTAAACAATTGGGACGAAAGGTCTTTGTATCTTCTGTGAACACCATTCAACCAGTGGCTTGTGATACATTTTGTAACGCTAACCACTTTGGCCTTACTGCTCTCTCTGTAGAAGCCCGCTACTTACTCATCTTTGGAAAGTCAGAAACACAATGGAAGTTCTTTGGTATCTTCAAGTAGATGAGGGACCTGAAGCAAATTCACAGATTGGACCACTTCTTCCTCCTGGGTCCTGTAGCTGGAAGTCTCATCATCCCTTTCCTTTCCTACCTGGCCTATCAGTGTTCTACTTTTCTCTAAGCAGGAATGCTTATACCTACAGACTGGGTGTTAATGAAGGTCTTCCAACCTTCCTCCCAGGCCACACACCTCACTGGATAATCTACCATCATTGGATCTCCTTCCAGGGACCCTGGATATTTTCCTATTGGTCCTCCACTGAACATTTTTCTCCACGGTCCTGTTCATTGTCTCCCTTCATGAACATGTTCCTCTCTTTCATTTAGGGACATGCCGTTCGTTCCTCTAAACTGCATTTCTTGGGTAGGGCTGTCCACCAGCCTCCTCCATCACGACAGCTAACTGTGCTGTGGTCCTGATGGGCTAACATCATGGAAGATCAGCAGATTCTTGTGTGTGATCCTTATTTACCTGTGTGCAGATGACTTTCCAGTTCAGGCACATTGAGCAGGGGAGTAGTTTCTCCAGGGTGTCGCTTATAGAGTCAGAAAAACAAATACAGAATTTTAGCTTTTGCTAACAAAAAATTTTCTATTAAACATAAGATGGGAATAACTAAACAATAAGTAAAGAGGTATAAACCATTCCCCCTTTCTTTGTTACCACATAAAGATACTAGGAACTCAGGCTGGGAAAAGATGTGGGAAGCACACAAGGTTGGTGTTTCTGGGACTGGACTCCTCCCCTGACTCTTGGACAGGGTTGGACGGTATGCTCTGCGTTCCCCTGGCCTTTGCTCATCCCTTCTGAGACCTGTCTGTATTCCAAAGAAAGAGAGAGGGTGTGGAGGAGGGCGGAAGGCACTGAGTGCATGCCAGTGCATTCTGAAGTTCTTTTGAGACCTGAAGAATGGACGATGACTCTGTTTGCTCTACTTCCTTAAGAACGGTCCTGGGGGTAAGGCAGAGAGACAGCCCAGAGGTCCCCAGTTCCATTCCCAGCTACCACATGGTGGCTCACAACCATCTGTAAAGAGATCTGGTGCCCTCTTCTGGCTTACAGGCAACATGAAGGCAGACAGGATGGTGTATCCTTTATATAATACCATATATATGTATGTATGTGTATATATATATATATATATATATATATATATATATATATATGTATGTATGGAATTAAGAAAGCATGGGGGAAGGGGAGAGGGGGAAGAGGAGTATTGTGGGACTTTCTGGACCTGCCAGTACTTAAATAATGACACAGAGGCTTGTTAATTTTTATTATAGCTTGGGCCGCTAGCTAGGTAATCTTAATTAATCCGACTATCCTAGCCACGACCTGCCACGTGGCTAGTTCTTTACCTCTCTGCACCTGTTTAAGTCCATCCATCTTCGTGTTCTGCTGGCAAGTCCCCCAGTTCTGATTTCTTCTCCCCGAGACCCCTTCTCTACCTCTCTGCACCTGTTTAAGTCCATCCATCTTCGCGTTCTGCTGGCAAGTCCCCCAGTTCTGATTTCTTTTCCCCGAGACCCCTTATCTGCCCATAAGTTCCGCCCTCCACTTTCTACCCAGCTATTGGCTGTCAGCTCGTTATTAAGCCAATCACGGAGTACCTTGGGCAGGCGAGGAAGGAACAAATATCTACATATCCTGCCAGCTCCTGGAGAGGTCGGCACAGCGATTATCAACTGAGAATACTGGGACACGCTTTTATTGCTAGTCAATGCAACGTGTATGGAGGTAATTTACTTCAACAGAGGAGAGATAGGAAAGAGGAAGGGGGAAGGAGAGGGGAGGGAAGGAAAACTGGTCAGCAAGTCCGTTAGAGAGAGAAAAGGGAAAGGAGTCAAAAGGAAGAGAAATAGATTCCCCCTTCCCCCTGGCTTGAATTGAAATGATCTACAAACTAGCAAAGCATCCCCTAAGACAGTGGTTCTCCTCCTGTGGGTCCCGATCCACACAGGGGTCACATATCAGATACCCTGCATATTTACATCAGATATTTACATTACATTTCACAACCGTAGCAAAATTACAGCTATGAAGAAGCAACAAAACTAATTTTATGGTTAGGGGGCATCACCGCAACATGAGAAACTGTACTAAAAGGGTCACAGAATTAGGAAGGTGGAGGCTGATGAGAAGGCTAGTCTGATTCCGTGACAGACTTTACCTTGGCAGTTAAGGAGACTAGGCCTAAAACCTGGGCAAGTCCAGGCAAGCCCAGGCAAGTCAATTACTAATAGAAAAAAAATCCAGGCTCCAGACTTCACCTCCTAGGTCATGGAATGTCCCAGCCACCTGACCTGAAGCAAGGACAAGGGTCAGCAGCCGTTTCCAGACTTCCTCAGTAACAGTTCCCAGACTTCCCCAGCAAGTTTCCAGCCCCCACACCCTGGCAATGGAAAGTCCATAGAGATGGACCCAGCAGATTAATATAGAGGTCACCTACCCCGCAATTCCCTAATGTGCTTTAAACCAGGCCTGCAAGCTCACTTGGTGTCTATCTTGGTAATGGAGAGACCCCAGCATGCTGGACTTCTGCAGAATAAAACACTCTTTGTGCTTACATACTATTTGAGTCCGGAGTGTCATTCTTCAGTGAATCATGGACCCTTATACTAAAACTGCTTTGTAGGTCTGAAGTGGTAGATTATTGGCAATATTGTCTCATAATATCCAATACAGCAGGCTGGTCTATGACAACTTTTACAAGCACCTCTTCCTTAAAAAATTAAATTAAAAGTGTGTGTCCTCATTGTAATAATGAGTGTTCAACATTGTACCTTGAAGTATGCTCTCTGTTCAAAAGTTCCACTTTTCCCTTTTGATTTCTAAAGAGATAAGAACAGTTTTCTGAGGCACCAAACTTGGTGGGATCCCTGGGCCCTTCATTCTATGCCTGCTGGGATGCCAGTCCTGGGGAGAGGAAGGAAACAGGCCAGCAGAATGGGTTCTACTGAGACACCACACTCTGTTCTCTCTAAAGGGTTTATGGCTTCTCTTTGGAGTCGGAGGGAGTTAATATCCACTTTGGCCATCAACAGGTGAGTAAATCTTCCAATGTCCAGCTCCAAGTCCAGCTCATGGAATTAGTAAGGATGCTCACGTTTCAACAGAGAGCCAATTGTAAAGCCAGGGCTTTCGCTTGTGTAAAATGAGCCTGGCTATCAGCCTGAAACTGTTCCTTTTAGTATTTTAAAAAACAAAACAAAACAGACAAAACTCTAAAGCATTCTCCTTTCCATATGGACATTACCATCTCCACTATCCAGGTGACTGGGGTATGCGGGTGCTAAGAACAATCTCATTGGTGGGTGCCTATGACACATTGGCAACTGGTAGACCTTGCTCCTGGGCCCCCTCAGCAGGTTGCCCTTCTAAAATTGGGAGACGACACACCGGATTCCCCCTTTGAAATCCACAGGGACCTGTGTGAGTGAATGGATGTTTTATTCCTTTAGGAATTAGCCCTGTTTCTGTTAGACTATCTGTGGTATTTTCCTCAACTTCTTCCTCAGTACCAACCACCCACATTTCTCGTGTCTCAGGAGAGTGATGGAGCCGGGGCGGTCACACTGGGTGCCTATCAGAGCTAGTGTGAGGCAGCTCGGCTGGCCCAGGCATTAGCAGATGACAGAGAGCTGCTTAGGTTCACAGGCTTAATTGGTGACTTTTCGTCACACACATACCTGGTTTAATAAGAATCACTCTTCAGTTGACAGGAGCTAAGTTGACTTCTAATTCTTAGCCTTTGCTCTGTAAAATCTAGTCTTCTTTCTGCCTCGTATGCATGACCCTTCCTCTCTCCCCTCCTTCTGCTCCTAGCCCCCAGGTTCCTGTATTTCAAGCTGCCTCTGACTCACTAGTAGCAGAGAATGGCCTTGAACTCTCCACTCTCCCACTTTTCCCTCCCAAGTGCTGAGATTACAGATGTGGCTGAGTACAGACTCATCTGTACTCTAAGGAGGGACTCCCCAGAACTATTTTCCTAGGTTGTTTTCATCTCGCCATCTTCCCCATTCACAGTGGGATTTGCTAAGCACATATCACATTCATCAATCTGATGGCAGACATTTATTCATATTTTATTAACTTTAAAATTATGATGATTCCCCATTGAGGCAGCTCACAGTTACTGTCAGCCAGAAGCCGTCCTGGCGTTGGTTGTTTTTACTGGCTGGCATAATGAGACTCTTCACGTTCCTGTCCACTGATCTCTTCCAGACCACTGGAGGAACGATCATTGTCTGGTATCCAGTATTCTGTTGGGGGCTGATGTCTTAGCACTGATGTCCGTGGCCTGAGAGTAAATGCCACTGCTAAAAAGGAAGCTCTTTGCAGAAACACTGTCCCCTCAACACTCTGGAGGCACAGGCAGTGATGATGTACCTAACTCAGAATTAGACTGGGTGTCAAGCTTAGGAGAGTGAACCTGTTTCTTCAGATACCGTTTTCCTTTGTGTGGCTGTGTAAGAGGAGTTTGCCAAATGGCTGTGGGTAGATATGTTGCTTGAATCAACCAGAGGAATCTCTAACATCGGGGCATCCCTGAAGGCTATCTTTCCTTTCTTTTTTTTTTTTTTTAAGATATATTTTGTTTTTCAAAGATTTTATGTGTCTGTCTGTCTGTCTTTCTGTCTTTCTGTCTGTCTGTCTGTCTGTCTGTGTGCCTGGTGCCTGAGGAGACCATGAAGGCACCAGATCCCTTAGAACTAGAGTTACCGCTGCCTATGAGCAGCTGCGTGAATTCTGGGACTGGAACCCAGTCCTTTGCAAGAGCAGCAAGGGCTTTTAACTGCTGACTGTTTTTCTAGCCCTTCCCTCCGCTGCTCAATGGTATATAATAGCTGTGCATTTCGTTGTGGTGCCTAACGCTAATTTTGAGTGCCTGCTGGTCCCTATGTTTGGTTTTACAAATATATTTCGTTACAGAAATATTTCTTGAAAGCCGACAATGTGGGCCAAATGGTGCTAGGTGCCATAAACCAATACGTGTGCTCTCAACCTTGATTCCAGAGAGGGATAAATACAGTGGAGAAAAATATGTGGAATACGTTTATGAATATGTCGTAAAACAGATCAGTGCTGAGGCCTAAAACACATTCCTGTTCTCCAGACAAATAGAGAGAAGAGATTTCAGATGGTAGGTGAAATTCGGTGAACTTGTAAACGTTCTAGAGGAAGTGAGCTCTAAAACGCCAGTAGAACCCGCTGACTGACTCCTCTGATAGGCTGTCATGCTAAAAAGCCAGGAAGCAAGTGGGAAGCGGGTGACTCCTACTTGTAAATAAGTAAAGTCATTCAAGTAGCAGAACTAGTGAGGGGGCAGGAAACGGGACTAGAACAGTGGTTCTCAACCTGTGGGTCCAGACCCCTTTGCCAAACTCCTATCTTCAAAAAATATCTGTGTTACAATTCATAACAGCACAGTAGCAGAATTACAGTTATCAAGTAGCAATGAAAATAATTTCATAGTTGGGGGATCACCACAACAGGAGGAACTGTATTAAAAGGGTCAAAGCATTAGTAAGATTGAAAAAACAATGTTCTAGAAGGACTTAAGAGATCATATATGCTAAAGTGAGTGCTTCGTTCTTCTATCATACACCGTGAGGTGATATCCCAGGGTTAGGACTAGGCGGGGTTAGACCACGTAATACTTGTATTCCAGAAAGATCTCTCTCGCTAAAGATGTAGAGTGGATTCATCTTCTCTCCCTTGCGGCTCAAGCAAGGAAACCAATCACATCAGTCAGTTAGAAGCTGGGGGCGGGGTTGGGGAGGAAGGGCATTCTGTTTTCTAATTTTCCCAACTTAACTGAATATTTATTATGATCATGCAACAATTGTCAAAAGTGTTGACTTTGGTACCCTATGGCCCCTGCCCAGTCGCAGTAACTGTAATCATTTCTAAATTATATCCGGTCAAGTTCCTTGACTAGAAAAGAAGATTAATAAATCCGCTGACCCAGATAAAATCGATAAAATCGCCGCTCCAATTACGTGACAGAGTCAAAAAAAAAAAAAAAATCAAAGTGTTCAGTGGCCTTCCCGAGCTTCCGAGGGACAGGGGAATTTTCATCTGAGATTTATCAAAGGTTTCTGAGAGCCAAAGAATGGTTCAAATGAAACTCGATTGATTTTGTGTTTTTACAAGTCATAGCCTGTCAGGTATTAAAAAAAAAAAAAAAATCGTATTTTTACCAGAGCTTCCTTTCAAAGTGCAGAAGTGAGAAGGCCCTGCTCACAGAGGCTGGGCTGATAAATGCTGGTCCTGTGTCTGTTTAAACAGATGCAAATGAAATGCCAAAAGGCTCAAGTTCAAAGGAGGGACTCAGTACCTGAGAAACGTCTCTTTATAGAATTCCACTTCTTCTGAAGCACAGTTAGTTAGAAATGTTTCTTTATGCAGGTGGGCCAGGCAGACAGCTCTGTGCTGGTCTCTCAGTCCACAGGGCCACGGGCCTTTCTTCTTTAGGTTGGTTCACTGGGAGAGAGGAACTACTTAACCTGGAAGGTTCCATATCGCCGGAGTGTTAGCATCTTTTCCTTGTGCCGTTTCTCATGAGGAAATCAGATGAGTCATTTCTAAGCATTTTCTCTTCAGTCGTTTTCTGGATGTGTGGAGGGGCAGGAGTGGGGCAGCCCTGCAGGAAATCATTTAAAGAATGTAAGACAATACGATCGGGGTTGAGTCATCCTGTCAGAGAGGAAGGTGCAGGGAAGCGTCCTGGTAAGTTATTTATCATACCCCGAGGCTTGGTGGAATACAACTTCCTTGATGAAGAGATAAAAGGAACGACATAAAAGCAAGGTTAAAAAAAAGATTCATTAAAAGGGAATCTACCTTTTGGATTTAACCTTTTGGAGTTTTAAAGATTATTATTTATTGGTATTACTGAAATTTTTCATCTCAAAAATTTACTTTGTAGAACATCCTTCTAGAGAGTCACGAGTATGGTGAGGAAGAAAATGGGAGTTGAAAAGGAACAGAAATGCAGAAAGATAGAGAAAACTAGGATTTGGAAGTAAGGAGCAGGAGGGTGGAGAGAGACAGGCAGACAGAGTCTGAAGAAACTGACTTCCCCAGAGGTGAGGTGAATTTTTAATTTTCCCTGGATAATGCAGTTAGAGACCATGTCCCCAGAGAAGAGATACAGCCTGCTCCAGGAAAGCAGTTGCTTCACTCTGTTGACGTCACTGTGAGGAATTTGGCCCAGTTGGCCAGAAAGGACTCTTCTACCAGTGGTTCTCAACCTGTGGATCTTGACCCCTTGGGGATGCATATCAGATATCCTGCATATCAGGTATTTGCATTATGATTCATAATAGTAGCAAAATTACAGTTATGCAGTAGCAACAAAAATAATTTCATGGTTGAGGGTCACCACAGCATGAGGAACTGTATTAAAGGGTTGCCTCATTTGGAAGGTTGAGAACCACTGTCAGAGTACCTGGAGTCTAACTGGAATAAATAAGAACTCTTACCTTCAAATGAAGACTAAGGTGCCTTGCTATTTTAGAGTGCTGTCTCTTAGAGCCAGTTGGAACCCAAGAAAGAATGAGAAGCAAGGGAGGTGATACTTTATTACATGATGAAATTTAGTTCAAAACCAAGCTCTCTGAGACAGTACTTTGCTAATAAACAACACTTAGCAAGCTTAACTGATTTTTCTGAGCAACACTGGGCTTTTTCTAAAGAATGCAATACAATAAATCATGCTTTTACATCACTTAAAAAACGTATTTATAGCCGGGCAGTGGTGTTGCATGCTTTTAATCCCAGCACTTGGGAGGCAGAGGCAGGTGGATTTCTGAGTTCAAAGCTAGCCTGGTCTACAGAGTGAGTTCCAAGACAGCCAGGGCTATACAGAGAAGCCCTAGTCCCAAACCCTCCCCCCTAAAAAACAACAACAAAAACTTATTTATGTTATGTTGTGTTGTTTTATGTTATGATTATGAGGACACATATGTATATGTATCACATATATGCCTGGTGCCTGCAGAGGCCAGAAGAGCATGTTGAGGGTATGAGATCTCCTGGTTGTGAGCTGGCATGTGGGTGATGGAACCAAATGTGTGTCTAGCAGTAAACGGTCTTAACTGCTAAACCATCTTTCCAGCCCCAAATCAAGGCTTTCAGACAGGCTTTCTTTAAAGCTGCCATTTAACTATTTGAAAGAACTCATTTATGAACTATGAAAGTAACAAATTGTTTGTTCATATTAAAAAACAAAATCAGACACTGGAAGGGTGGCTCATGTCTGTAATGCCAACAACTGGAAGGTTAAGGCAGACAGATTGCCATGAGTTCTAGGTCATTCTAAGTGACACTGGGAGACTGTCTCAAAACAAACAAATGAGGATGTGTGGTTTGAATATGTTTGGCCTAGGGAGTGGCACTATTAGGAGGTGTGGCCTTGTTGGAGTAGGTGTGGCCTTGTTGGAGTAAGTATGTTACCTAGCAATAAGATCCTCCTCTTAACCACAAGAGCCAGTCTTCTGTGCCTTCGGGAAAAGATGTAGAACTCCCAGCTCCTCCTGCACCATGTCTGCCTGGACACTGCCATGCTCCCACCTTGATGATAACAGACTGAACTTCTGAACCTGTAAGCCAGCCTCAGTTAAATGTTGCTCTTCTAAGAGTTGCCTTGGTCATGATGTCTCTTCACAGCAATGGAAACCCTAACTAAGACAAAGTGAGATTGTATTACACAGAAGGCTAAACTCCCTCTTTACTACCTATTACCATCCTCTCCAGTGGGACTTTGTATCCATCAGCTAACTGACACCAAGCTTTCTTACATTTTAGGGAATCCAAGGTCTTGTGCCGGATACGCAATTACTTTACAGCTGAGTTAAACCCCCCAGCTAGGCCCACTGCTTTCTTTACAGTTCCTCTAGGTAGAACAATATAGTATTGCTTTTATGTGCTTTTTGCACTAAAGATAATAGTTTTTTTAAAAACTGCTATGACTTTAAAGATATGTAAGAATACATTCCTATTCCTTGGAACTGCTTGTAGAGACCCGAGACACAGATCACAGCATCCATAGCTGTTCAGTTAACAGCTTCCCTTTGGCTTGTTGTTTCATGACACTGTGAACAAATACCCCATCCTTAAATAGGCCTCCGTGTATACCTATGTAATTGTTTCCTGAGATAATTCCTTCTAGCGTTTGAGTCTTCAAGTCATACAAAAGCAGTTTGAATTTAGGTACAGGCCTAAGATAATCTAATAAATTGTCCCACAGTTTAAGAGCTAAGGAGAATTATGGTTTAATGTCTGTAAAACCGTAGTCCATTCTCTTGCTACATAAGATGGCCATCACCTCTCTATTACATATGGCATCTAGAAAATGATTATAATATTTAGAGAATCTTTTCTGTTTTGTAGCTTACATGTTAGATAGGCACAGCAGGTATAAGTGTAATCATTTCGTGTTTGAAATTTATTTTGTATTATATAATTTTTGTATATGAAAACCAAGACTTCTAGAAAAATATACAGAGCCACTATATAAGAATATTATCTTTTCTCTTACTAGGATGAAATGGAGAGGGAAAAAAAACAGAGTAATGTCCAAATTGAGGGGCAGCCAGCAAGCTCCCAACAGTCACTTCTGACGTGGAGCGTCTACACCAGCAGCTTGGGATCAATCCACTTTCAAATCCTTTGAGCAGCTGTTTGCATGCCACCAACTAATGAAGCTCTTTGAGTGCTCGGTTATTAATGGGATGAAGCCAGAGAGGGGATAAAGAAAGAGAGAGTGGACCAAAGAAGAGACATTTTGAAGAGAAGCCTCCCTTTCCCTAGCCACTTGTAGAAAATCCATTTCAGCTCAACTGGGACCAATTGTGAGTTTTGGCCTTGGGCAAAATTCTTATTTGCAGTCAATAAATTAATGGGTGACACCTTGAAAAGGGTTGGCTAACTGAATCAATGTCTGATGTGGCCTTCTATCCTCAGGCCAAATTCCCCCTGAGCTCCTTAGGCTGGAGCTGATTGAAGCAGTGGGAGGACCCTTGGACATTTTTTTTAAACTCTATTTTGAAAGGCAATGTTCAGGCGATATGAGACCCTGACCTTCTTATTGTCCTTCTCCCCGGCCAGGCACAGGACTGATGTTAACAGATCGGCCGTGAACAGAGCTCGATAGTCTATGGAGGTCTTTGTCTACTGATGGCAGTTTAATGTTTCCTCTGAAAAGGTTGTCCATAAAGCCAGAGGGGACTGGTTCCTTACAGTAGTTCCTTTGCAAACCTCTGGACAGCAGGAAGCTGAGAAGGGGCGCTCTGTTGGTTCAGCTGGCTTTTACAGCTGAAGATAACATGAACTGCAAATCTGCCGAGGCTCAAGTTTTCTCCGAGGGGGAGGAATATCCAGGGAGCAAAATAAAGAGAAGTTGAGGTTTAATGTTTCATAACTGTGTGCTCTCTTCCAGGTTTTATTCCTGTAATATTCTCTGTGTGTGGCCAGGCCCTTTACAACACAGAGCTATTGAAGAAGAAGGGGAGGGAAGAGGAAAAGGGAGGGAGGGCTGAGGGATGGATTAAAAAAAAAGAGAGGAAAAAAAAAGAGCCTATGGGGTATGGCAGGAGGGAGAGAACCGCTTTCAAGTCCTGACCGTGACCTTAACTGGATGTAGTCAAGGCCTCCGGGGGAATTAAGCTGGCCATTTGATTTTGAAAATAGAATACGGGACAAGTACGCACAGAGAATTTATAGCAAAGCTAGAAGAGGGAAGTGACCCACTTAGTGTCTTCTCTGGAAAAAGTTCTTGAGGCATTAAAAAGGTGGTAGGTAGGGAGCACCCCTTTACCTGATAGTGTGCATGCAGAGGGACCACTGCGGGGACAAATCTGATGGAAAAAGAGAATAGAAGCATTACAGTGTAATCTTTTGTATTTTTTAGGATGAAAAAAACATTGGAGAAAATTTTCTTTTAAATTTCTTGGGCCTGGGTAGTGGGGATTAGGGAATCCACATTATCTATGGAACACTGTTCCCACCACAGACTGAACTTGCTGCCAGAGAGAAGTCCACTTTGTTTTCGGGTTGTCTCAACTGTTTCCTGCCTTGGAGCAAAAGCCAGTGTATCTATCAGGCCCGGACAAGATTTCTCTGTCTCCGAATACCGACATTTCAATGAAGGAGCACTGAGAAAACACAAATGGCCAAAGACACGTTCATCTTACCTCTTTTCTTCCAGATGATGCCCTTCTCGCCACAGCCAAGGGGACTGAATGTGAATTTAGGAGATGACAATCACTTAGACTTCTGAGCAGCGAGGCATTGCAAAAGCACGTGGTCATGATGACATGTTGTAGCTGTGGGAAGAGACAATTAAAATGGAGCTAGCTATAGGTTCTGGGTTAGGTTGGCGATGCTAAGGCCGAATGGAGTGTGCTGAGTTGGGCAGGAAAAGAGAGAGAAGAGAATGGCATGGGGTGGGAGGGAGGCCTCCACAGTGGCGTTGGACAGTTGATGAGTATTCCTTAGGAGCATAAAGCTGGAGCTGAGGAGGTCTCAAATGTTACAAAATACATTCCTCTCGTTCTGCTAGTTGTCTAGGGTGAAGGCATACTCAAGCTGAGATCTGGGCTCCTGTTTCCAAGGTGGGAACCACCTTGTTTCCTTTGCTCTAAATTGGGCATTTTGCCAATCGGCTTAAAATCCATGCTCTGTGTCTTAATGTAATTTCAGTTCAAATGACTATTTTCCAGAATAAGGATTTCAGAAAATGAGTTAGCACTGAGATGGCCCGAGAAGATACTTTCTCCCAGGGCTCTAGAGGTCTCTACTGAGACTTTTGGAGCTTGGGGATGAACTAAATGACAACAGGGACTGGGCAGCTTCACCAGCATTACGAGCTAGGGGTACTGGGTGACATGTGGCTCAGTTGGTAGAGATCTTGTCTAGCATGCATGAAGTCCTGGTAGCGCATGCCTGGAATCCCAGTCCTCGGGGGTCAGGGCTGGAGGAGCCAATCCTAGGTCATTCATTATCAGTGACATAGGGAGTTTGACCAGGTTCTGCCAGGTGCTGGGAAGAAGATATATATATATATATATATATATATATATATATATATATATATATGGGAAAGAGTGGACATATTATATAGTGATATACATATACATAGTGTGTGAGTGTGTGAGTGTGTGTGTTTGGGTAAAATGTCCTGTAGCTATCTGTTATGTCTATTTGAGTCATAGTGTTGGTTAGTTCCATTATTTCTCTTTTTAGTTTCTGTCTAGATGACCTGTCCATCGGTGAGACTGGGGTGTTGAAGTCTCTCACTATTAATGTGTGGGGTTCAATGTGTGATATAAGCTTTAGAAATGTTTCTTTTATGAATGTGGGTGCCCTTGTATTGGAGGCATAGATATTCAGAATTGATGTCACTTTGGTGGATTTGTTTCCTTTGATGAGTATGAAGTGTCCTTCCTCATCTCTTTTATTAATTTTGGTTGGAAGAATCTTTCACTAGATATTACAATGGTTACACTAGTTTGTTTCTTTGGTCCATTTGCTTGGAGTTCACTGATGTTGAAAGATATCAATGACCAATGATTGTTAATTCTTGATATTTCGATGTTGGTAGTGGTAGTGTGTGTGTGTGTGTGTGTGTGTGACATGGTGGGGGTAGTAGGAGTAGTGTTTCTTTTGGGCCAATTTATTTGGTGTTCTATAACTTGTATATTTATAGGCATCTCTTTAGGTTAGGAAAATTTTTTCTGTCATTTTGTTGAAAATATTTTCTGGGCCTTTGAGCTGGGAATCTTTACTTTCTTCTATTCTGATTATTCTTAGGGTTGGTCTTTTCATAGTGTCCCAGATTTCCTGGATGTTTTGTGTCAAGAACTTTTTATATTTAAAAATTTATTTGACCCATGAATCATTTTCTTCTATCCTGTCTTCTATGCCTGAGAGTCTCTCTTCTATCTCTTGTATTCTGTTAGTTATGCTTGTGTTTGTTGGTCCTGTTCTCTTCTCTAGATTTTCTATCTCTAAGATTCCCTCAGTTTGTGTTTTCTTTACTGGTTCTGTTTCCATTGTCAGGTCTCAAACAATTTTATTCATTTCTTTCACCTGTTTGATTGAATTTTTTTCTGTATTTCTTTAAGGGATTTATTCATTTCCTCTTTAAAGGCCTCTATCATCTTCATATGATTGGATTTAAGATCATTTTCTTGTGCTTTGTGTTGCAATTTCCAAGGCTTGCTGTAGTTAGATAGCTGGGCTTTGGTGATGCCATATTGCCCTGGCTGTTGTTGATTGCGTTCTTATGCTGGCCTCTAGGCATCTGAATTTGGGGATTATTACAGGTTTAGGTGCTGATTTCTGAGTTCATCTTTGTTAGATGGGTATTTTATACATGTTTCTTGCCTTGGTTTTTGTTTTTTTCTTTTGTCTTCTGGCCTGAGTAGCCTGGAATTCTGGTGAACATTGAGTCTTCAGATACAGTACAATGTCTCAAATGTGGTTTTGTTTGATATTCTCTCTCTCTCTCTCTCTCTCTCTCTCTCTCTCTCCCTCCCTCCCTCCCTCCCTCCCTCCCTCCCTCCCTCCTTTTCTTTTGTGGCCTGCATGACCTCTGGGGTTTTGGGTACTAATGTTGACTCTAGGGTTCCTAGAACAGGCGTGGCCTCAGGAAAGCACAGGTCTTCTGCCAATGTTCTGGCCCAGAATATAGAACCCAAGTGATGAGGTGCAGTTTGCATCTGATAGGTGTGCTGTAAGGGGACTTGGTGGGTATAGGGCATAAGGTGGGGTCTTACCTGGGGTCCCTGGTGCTGATGTGGCCTTTGGAAAAGCAGCAACATGTAGGGAATTTGAGACCAGCCTGGGGTATACCAGGTGCTACTGACTAGAATAGCTAGGATATAAGAATGGTCTGAGATGAGGCAAAATCTTTCCTGGAAGTGTGATATAAGAGCAATAGTGCTGCCCTATCAAATATCCACATCAAATATCACTGTTCTTATTGAATGCCTGGCTCTCTTTCCTTACAAATCTGTGTCTGTGAGCTTCCTGGATGACATCTCTCAAGGGATCCTACAAGGCTTCTGCTTCACATGGAACTAAAGCAGCCTCCTTATCACCTAGGGCTCCAGGGAGCACAAAGGAAGATGATATATTACATAGTTACTTCCTTTATATCAACTGGGTGTAGAAAACGTCAAAGGGAGAAAAGCGATGTGGTGTGCCTTTAAAGACACAAATTCATGTGAAAAATAAGGGTTCGTTTCTGATTATTTTAAAATGTATTTTAATGAAATCTTAGAGAATTTCATACATACATACATACATACATACGTGTATTTTGATCACATTCACCTCTGCTCTTCTCCCTAATTCCTCCCAGATACCCTCCTTATTCCTCTTTCCCAACTTCAAGTCCTCTTCCACCTCTTCTTCTTCTCTTTCTTCTTCTTCCTCTCCTTTTCCTTGTCTTCCTCTTCCTCCTCCCTCTTCTACTCCAGAGAAAGGGTATCTTTCTCTGGCTATCCTGGAACACACTATGTAGATCAGGCTGACCTCCAACTCACAGATATTCGATTGCCTCTGCCTCCCAAGTGCTGAGATTAAAGGTGTGTCCCTGACTGTTCTTTTATTTTCTTAAAAAAAAAAAACAACAAAACAAAGCAACCCCACCCAAAGAGTTCAGTTAGTACTGCCCTTATACTCTAGGGTGTAGTGCCATCCACCCAAGAATGGTTGACCTACCAAGAGATGTATCCTTAATGAAATATGACTTTTCCCCCTAGCAATCAAAGAGTTCTACTCCCTAGTGATTAAGCATTCAAGTATATGAACTTATGGAGACATTCAAATCACTCCAAATAAGAGTGACATAATGTCTTTCTGTGTCTGGCTAATCTGACTTAACAGTGTCCTTTATGTTCATCTGCGTTGTAAAAGAGAGGATACTCCTTTTGGTTTTGTTTTCCAAGACAGGGTTTCTCTGTGTAACAGAGCCCTGGCTGCCCTGGAATCTGCTTTGTAAACCAGGCTAGCCTTGAATTTACGAAGATCTGTCTGCCTCTGCCTCCCGAGAGCTGGGATTAAAGGTGTGCACCATCATGCCCAGCTAGGATGCTCCTTTTCATGGCTGACTAATAGTCCATCGTGTATATGAGCCATGTTTACTATTCATTTGTGAGTGGATATTTAGGTTAATTTCATATTTTGGCTGTTTCAATTGGGCTGGATAAAATGAGGAGTGCAAACATTTCTCTGACACTGGTTCTGTATCCGTGTGTGTGTGTGTGTGTGTGTGTGTGTGTGTGTTACTGGGATTGAATCTATGGTCTCACACCTGCTAGGTAAATACTGTACCACCAGCTATATTCCCAGCTCCTTTATTTAAAAAAAATGTTTAATTTTGGAAAAGAGGTCACTAAGTTGCCTGGGCTAGACTTAAACTTGTGATCTTCCTGCTCAATGTCCCAGGAGGCTGGAATTACAGGCCTTGTCCTGAACCTTCACCCTTTGTATGTACCCCCAGTACTGGGATTGCAGAGCTAAGCCAAATTTTTCAATTAACAAGTGAGGGAACACATGGTAGTAAGTCGGGGGGGGGGCCCGCCCCGCCCATCCTTCTCAGAAGAGCAGACTACACGGTCATCTAAGCTGGGCCCAAGCCTGTGGTTCTTTTTGGGTAATATTATTGTCTTGTCTCACTGAACCTGGAGAAAAGTGGCTCTTACTGTACGCATGGGTGACCATGTTCGGAGATAGCTAACAACCGCCCTTCATAGTTTGTATGGCACCAGTTCCCAGAATTATGAAGAGCCGGGTCAAACAAGCGCCGCTTACTTTGGTGCTCTGATTGTTAGCAGGCAGGAACATGGATCGAGAGACTTTGTAGAAGTGGCCACTAGTCACTCAAAGGGAGGTTTTTTTTTTTTTTTTGGTTTTGTTTTTCGAGACAGGGTTTCTCTGTGTAGCCCTGGCTGTCCTGGAACTCACTCTGTAGACCAGGCTAGCCTCAAACTCTCAAACTCAGAAATCCACCTGCCTCTGCCTCCCAAGTGCTGGGATTAAAGGCGTGTGCCACCACCGCCCGGCTCTTTTTTTTTTTTTTTGCGGGGGGGGGGGGGGAGATGTTTTGGAAGCCACCTGAAGACATTCTCAGGTGCACGGGAGTGAGCTCTTTCAAACTCTAGCTATCTCAGACTGCTTAACAGCCCATGAAATCATGACACACCCGCAAACTTCCTTCCTGATGGGGGAAGGAACTAAGAACCTGCTGCTAAAAGTAGAATGGAAAATGAGTCTAACCACCATCTACTTCTGCTCCATCTGATTAATATAGACATTTGAATAACCTTACGTGGTTCAACAAAGTCACAAATATCCGTAAAGTAACCTCGTTTCCTGGGGGAGGGGTTTTCTCTGTAGACAAAATGCCTGCTCTGGTTGTGTTTGAAGAGGACATCTCCCCTGGAGCTGCAGACTGTTTCTGGATGCTGTGGAGGTTAGGGGAGAGCATGTTTCCATGGCAGCAGTGAGGTGGGAAAGAGTCCAGCAATGAATCTTGCCAGAGACCTTGACTTGGAGGAGGGCATGTGGGCATGAGGGGAAGGGGCTTGCAGAGAACATTGAAATCATGGCACAGGTCTAGGAGATGAGGAGACAAAATGCCGTCCCAGATCACGTGAGACATTCACATCACAGACCATTAGTGCTCAACACCCGAGGGTTTTAGTTTGAAGCCCTACTCCCCAGGGCCATGGAATTCCAGGGGATGGGATCTCTGGGAGGCAGCTGTCAAAGTCCTCACAGCTGGATTAGTGCCTCCCGGTAAGGACTGGAAGTGATGACCTATCTCTGCTCTGTGAGGATCTAGTAAGACAGCCACCGATCATCTTCAAAGTAAGATTGTTCTGACCAGAGAGACACCAGTCCCTAACTGTGGGAGTAAACATCCATATGATATCCCGTTTAATCTGCTTGGTTTGTCAAAGTTTGCTATTTCAGCTAGAGTAGGTAGTCATTGGTTTTGTTCCAAATTAAGATTCTACAACAAGCAAAAGTCACTCGTGATTACCACAGCTTCAGAAGTTGGCCGTTAGAGCAGCAATTGCAGCTAAACGCTGGGACCGTGGGAAGTTATGGGGATGACAGGAGAAAGGCTTGAGCTGTGTGCTGGGGATAACATTGCAAATACGTGGATAACAACAAGAAAAAGACACGCTGGAGAAGGAAACAAATTGCCCCAGGGCAACGGTGCCTGAAGTTTTCGAGTTATTCAGAAATTAATTTTGTTTGTTTGCTTTTTGAGACAGGGTTTCTCTGTGTAGCCCTAGCTGTCCTGGAATTCACTCTGTAAGCCAGGTTGGCCTTGAACTCAAAAATCTGCCTGTCTCCACCTCCCAAGTGCTGGAATTAAAGATATGTGTCCCCATGTCCAATGCAGAAATTAACTCTATTTAAAATTGACAGTTTGCAAGACTGCATCCTGACACCAGAAATATAAAACTGTCTTTCACACATATAGAAATATATTTTTATTATGTTTTAAGTTAGAATACAAAGTAATAGATTTCTTTATAGAATGTTTATACATGCTTTGTTCTTATTCATCTTCTTCCCACTGCCCTCCCTTGTCTCCCTGAACCCCTCTTGATGGTCCCCTTGTCCCTTCCAGTAGTCCTCATTTTATGCAGCATTTGTCTTTTTGAGTCTGGATTATTTCACTTAATGTAATGATGTCAAGTTTCAGCCATTTTCCTGCACATGACATGACTTATTTTTTCTTTACAACAGAATAAAATTCTATTGTATATATATGCAATCTTTTCTTTATCCACTCTACCACTATGGAAATCAGTATGGAGGTTTCTTTAAAAACCAATGACAGAACTTCCATATGACTCCTGGGTATACTGTAGAGATACTTGTACATTTGTGTTTATTGCTGTATTATTTACAATAGCTAAGAAATTGAAACAACTTTGATATCCATCAACAGAAATAATATTTTCATTGGGTATTGAGGATTTATAAAAAAGGTTTCCTGATATGAAGATGGGTCAGGAAATGGCTTCTTTGACAAGGAACATAAAATGAATAAATGTATAAAATGATGAAGTGGGAACTTTGGGAGTCTAGTGAAAAGTTCAGGGGAGTCAGAAGATGTGTGTGAGAAGAAGGTTGCAAAGCATCTGGTGGGCCCAAGCTAAAAGCCTGGAGATTTATATTGCAGGCAAATCATCTTACACTTCAAAATGACACAGGGCATAACACAAGACACATGACTGGAGGCATAACACTTATTTCAAGTGTTTTTTTCCCTTTCATCTGTCTTTTTCTCTTTTTCTCTTTCTTTCTTCCTTTCTTTCTTTCTTTCTTTCTTTCTTTCCTTCCTCCTTCCTCCTTCCTTCCTTCCTTCTTTTATTTCTTTCTTCCTTCCTGTCTTCCTTTTTGAGACAACATTTCACTAAAAGCCCTGACTGGCCTTGCTCCTCTCTCTGTAAACCAAGCTGGCTTGCCACTTGCTGCAGTCCTCCTGCTTTCTGAATGCTGGGGTTGCAGGTATGAGCCACACTATACTGAGGCTTGTAGTTTTCTGGATTCTTGTGATTTTGAGGGAATCCTGCTCCATAACAGATCTAGATTTCGTATGATAGAGAATGCATTTTTTTTTCTAAATCTCTAAGACAGGGGGATAGCCAGGGAAGACATCTACACTACATTTTATATTTTAGTCATCTACCACACTGTCACATTTTTGAAGGTGTGCTTTCTATCAGGAGAAACACACTGGACAATGATTATAAGAGAAGGATCAGTATTTATGCTAAGAATACAAGGGGGTGGGATGGAGGAGATACCCTTCTGCTCAAGTCGAAGCTGTGGAGATGGCATTCCAGAAGTTACTACAGCCTTCTCATTATTTAGACCTTGAAACAAGAGTGAAAAACAAACAAAACAAAACACCAAAAAGAAATTTGAGTTTTGTCTCAGTTTGGATACTTCTATTACATGAGCAGACACATACTTGTCCAAACCAGTTTCTTTTGTATCCTTTGTCACTTACAACCAATAGAATCCTAGCAGATGTCAAAGAGAAGAAAGCCTCGCCTGCTCTGTTTCTAAATGTTGAGTTCACTGAAGATGGCTCGTGGGCCAGGTTCCATAAAAAACAATCAGGTTAAAAGAATCTTGTAATGTTCAGGCTTTACTCTTTCTTGTTCAAAAGAAACCTAAGTCTTCATTGGCTGGGAGAGTGCATGCAGAAAGAAAGGGGCTAAGCATTTAAAACTAGACAAGTGGACACAGTTTTTGAAGCCTATACTGGGACTCCTTTACACACACACACACACACACACACACACACACACACACACACACACACGGTGGGGTAGGGATCCACTCACAGAATGTCATATTCACAATAAAACAGCGATTTGGTACAAAGCCTCACGAGAATAGTATCATATACAAGCAATGAATTCTCCAAACCAACACCTACTTTTGAAGCAACTTGCTCAAAAGAGATACACGTCTATTTGTCAAAACCACATGTGACTCTGAACGTAGGAAATAAAACTGCACATTAGGTTTCCATTTTATGAAGCTGTTCTGACATAAGTTGACTCTGGTCTAGAGGACTGAGGAGCTGGTCTGGCACTTTCATTGCCTCGGCTGGTTCCAGCTGCTGCAAGCTCCCTGCCTCTGTTTGCTAGCTCTCCTCCCACCCACTCAACCCAGCCCCTGGTGGTCACTGCAATGATCTGGTGCCTGTGTGGAAACCCATTTGCCCCAATATACAATTACCAGCTATTTCATCAGGCTAGTCCAATGTCATAAATGTGCTTTCCAGTGATACATCAGATTTCAGTTGACCCACTGTAGGACAAACCCCATCCCACCTCCCCCCCCCCACAAAAAAAAGTTTAAAAATGTTCTCTTCTTCTCACAGTGGGTGTTCCAAATACAGGGTGCAGCGTGGCCAACAGTTATAAACCTACAAAGAAACAGACCTCATTTTTAGAGTTCTGCGGGATAGTTTGATGAGTTTTCCTTCCATAAATGTTCCTCAAACCAGGCATTGCCTGTTGAACATTAAAAGATTCATGGCTGGGGTGATAAATTTGATGGCTGTGCGGCAGATGGAATTGAACAGAAAATGATGCTGAAAGAGCCCAGGCAAGACCTGGAGAGAGTCAAGAACTCATACAGAGATATGAGGCCCAAGAAGAAGCCATCACATTTACTGAATGCTTACTGGGTGATAATTGTCTTGTCTATTTTTTGCTGTTTAATAAATGCATGAGTGAATGAATGGATGGATGAGCTTATGTTCCCACTCATTACCTCGTTCCCATAATAATCCTTAACTCATGCACACCTCAATGGCTTCTTTTAGACGAGGCCTTTTCTATCATGTTGCTGCTCCTAGTCCACGTCATTCTTGCTTGTCAAGCCCACGACACTACTCCATGTGTGCTGTCCCACTGGAGGGTTGCAATAGTGTCTGCAATGTTCTCTAATGCACTCAATATATTTAGTGAATGGACAACACAAACTAAAACTTATTAAGAGTACATACTTCTGTTTTGCATTTGTGAAAAACAAACCACCCAAAAGTTGAGTGACTTGGGCAATTAATACTAAATACTAGTGGGAGATCCTAGAGGAAAAATGTGACTACGACTGAAACGTTTATTCTGAGTCATGCTCCAGGAGTTAAATTGTAAGTCTCAAAGTCCTTTTAGTGATGTTTTATGGTCATGTAATTACAACACTTCTCAAGGTATCTTAGATACAACGTTAGAATAAACACATCCCTGAATGATCTTACCTCTCACAGTATTTGTCTTCTCTGTATTTAAGTCTCTGCTGGTAGCTCCAAGTGCAGAGTGGTACACAGGAAGGCCCCATAAATCTTGGAGAGCTGGTAAGGGGAAAATCAAAACATTTATCATAAAACAGAAAGCAAAAGCCCAAAACTTTGCCCTCTACAAATGAGAACACAAAAAAGTGTTGATAATAGCTATCTTAGTTAGGGTTTCTATTGCTGTGAAGAGACACCATGACTGAAGCAACTCTTACAAAGGAAAATGTTTAATTGGGGTTGACTTACAATTTTAGTGATTTAGTCCATGAACATCATGGCTGAAAGCATGTCAGTGTGCAAGCAGACATGATGCTGAAGAAGGAGCTGAGAGTCCTATATCTGCAGGCAGCAGGAAGAAAATGCCACACTGGGCCTGGCTTGAGCATCTGAGATCTCAAAGCCTGCCTCCAGTGACACTCTTCCTCCAACAAGAGCACACCTACTCCAATAAGGCCACGCCTTCTAATAATGCCATTCCCTAGAGCCTGTGTGGACCATTTTTTGAAAACCACAACAATAGCTGACTTTTATTAAATGTATTGTCAGAATTCTTCTCCACTCATTCTCATCTAAGCTGGAAGTAGAAATGTGTGACAGTCACTATTAATAATATTACCTGTTGACACAGAGAGCCTTGGGGAGACTGTTTTCCCTGAACACATGGAAACCAAGTAGCAAAACTCAGACCGGAATGTGGATCTCTCTGAAACTGAAATCTATCTTAGAGGCAGAACCAAACTGGATGCTACAGTACACTCTAGGCCTCTAAAAGGGTTTTGGAGTTAAGTCATGGAGAGATGGCTCTGCAGTTGAGAGCACTGGCTGCTTTTGAGGAGGCCTCTGGTTTGTTTCCCAGCATCTACATGATGGCTCACAACTGTGTGGAACTTCAGTTTCAGGAGATCCAACCCCCTCTTCTGGTTACTTTAGGTGCCGAGCATGCACATTCAGGCAAAACAATAATACACACACAAAGAGAAATAACTGAAGTAATTTTAAGAGAAACTTAGGAAAGAAAATCCTAAAATCACTTTAGCTTTGGTACACTAGAAATGTGGCCGTCTCCATATACATTAGCTGAAATAGCATTTTCTTTCATGTTTTTCAGAGATTGGAAGCATTGTTACATAAGGTTCTAAACCTTCTATTTTGTGGCACTGGGGCTGGTTGAAAGCGAAGATGGCTCTCTTTAGTGAAGCAAGGACTTCTTATGTTGGCTTCCCTCTCATTTCATCTCCCACGAATCAAAGTAGGTGAAGTGTTGGTGTACACGCGTGCTGTCGCATGGCTTTTCAGTGATTCAGGTCTCTGAATCACTGGGCTTTCTAACACATTCTTCATTTTGTATTTGTTTGAGTGTTGCTGCCGATGCTTGAAGAAAAATAATTCATAAGAGAAGCAAAACTATAGAAACCAGCAAACATCATGATAAACCTGATGCATTTAGCTTCTCTGTGGGTCCTCTGGCAACTTGATCATTACTTAACTATGTTATAAGGAGCTTGTTACCAAGGCCACCCAGTTAAGTGTCCCAAATTTTTAGCACTGTACTAAACTTTCTTTTTTTTGCTGAAGATTCCAAAACCACCTTCAAAATGACAATGTCTGGGTCCTCCCAAATTAAGATGATCTTGTTCCCTCAAAAGACCAAGTTCGCTCCCATTGACAGTTGACATTTCCATCCATAGATGGTGTCTATTCTCTCTCTCTCTCTCTCTCTCTCTCTCTCTCTCTCTCTCTCTCTTTGGTTTTTTCGAGACAGGGTTTCTCTGTGTAGTCTTGGTTGTCCTGGAACTCTCTCTGTAGACCAGGCTGGGCTCGAACTCAGAAATCCACTTGCCTCTGCCTCCCAAGTGCTGGGATTAAAGGCGTGCGCCACCACCGCCCGGCGTCTATTCTCATTTCTAAAGCTAAAGGAGGTTTTGACAGACTTCATTGGGTCCATGATCCCAGTACTGGGGAGGCTGAGGCAGTAGGATTATGAATTCAAGCCCAGACTGAGCTACTTAGTGAGACCCTGTCTTGAAAAACCAAATAAGCCAGGCAATGGTGGCACATGCCTTTAATCCCAGCACTTGGGAGGCAGAGGCAGGCAGATTTCTGAGTTCCAGGCCAGCCTAGTCTACAGAGTGAGTTCCAGGACAGCCCGGTCTATGCAGAGAAACACTGTCTTGAAAAAAAATAATAAAACAAAACAACATCAGAAACAAACAAGCCAACCGTCCCAAAAGAATATACAAGGGGAAAGTGGAAAATTATTAACTTAGTGTTAATAAATATTAATAAAAACATACTAGTGACTTGGACGTTTTAATGTTTATACTATTTATTGGCTTGAAAATTATTCTTTTTTTTAAAAAAATGATTTATTTATTTTACGTATATAAGTACACCATTATTCTCTTCAGATACACTAGAAGAGGGCATCAGATCCCATTACAGATGGTTGTGAGCCACCATGTGGTTGCTGAGAATTGAACTCCAGGACCTCTGGAAGAGCAGTCAGTGCTCTTAACTGCTGAGCCATCTCTCCAGCCTGAAAATTATTCTTAAATATTTATTTTCTTACCTAATTGTATTACTTTGTGTCCTGTTTCAATTCTTTATTGTTTGCTTTTGAGGCACAGTCTTGTTATGCAGCTATGCTGCCCTCAGACTTAGATCCCCGTTCTATGCTGTGCACATAAGCGTGCGACACCATATGTGATGCTTGCTTTGACAAGAGGGCTCGTGAGTGACGCACACTGGACATCCACAGGATGGGAGCTGACCCTGGAAAGTAGGGTCACAGTCATGACCCTGGTGTGTTGATTGTGTGTTTGACCCAGGATCTAGGCTGAAAGCAGCCATGTAGAAGTACTGTTAACTCCCATGAGCCTCTTGCCATCTTAGAACTGGATTAGAATGTTCTGGATAAGGAAGAGTTAGTTCTCTTCTCAGTTCCTATCAGCTGCCATTCTGATGCTGAGTATAAAGGAAGAGTGTCCAGTTTGCATTTATCTATACTTGGTTTCAAAAAGGTAGCTGCTTGTATATTATAAGTTAGTCATGAAGTTAAACTGTCATCACGGTGTTGTGAGAGCGTGTCACACGGTGCCTGCTTGGGTTGTTGTACCAATAGAGTCAAGCCTTCACTACTCCTTATTTTCTGTGAGTGCCGATAGTTTCACATGGCACAGTTGATCCTGATGACTTTGTTTAGGAGATAAAAATCTATAATTAACTCCAGCTATGTATGAGTCTCATTTTCTTCAGTAATTTTTTTTAAATTAAAATGAAATGTTACAGGGTTTAAATTTTCCTTTAAAATTAACATACGTGTGTGTATGTGTGTTTTTGCACATGTGACTTCAGGTACTCACAGAGACCAGAAGACGGTATAGAATCCCCTGGATACGGAGTGACAAGGGGTTGTGAGCTGCCTGGTGTCAAGGCTGGGAACTAAACTCTGCAAGAACAATAAAAGACCCTGACCAATCTCTCTAGTCCCTGGTGTTTTAATTTTCTAATAATAGAAATAATTATTATCAAAAATAATTATCAAAAATTATATGAGTCTATGTCATAGTAATGTATTTGAAAGACAATAAAGAGCCATAATAGAATAACATTCTTAAAGTGTGTGTGTGTGTGTGTGTGAGAGAGATAGAGATAGAGATAGAGATAGAGAGAGAGAGAGAGAGAGAGAGAGAGAGAGAGAGAGAGAGATCGCACAGGAGCACATGAACGGAGGTCAGAGGACAACTTGTGGAAGTCAGTTCTCTCCTTCCGTCATGTGGATTCTAGAGATTCAACTACAGTTGTCAGGATTGGCGGCAAGCATCTAATTAGGCATATTCCCCGTGAGCATTTCCTAGCACTGCTTGCTTTGATAGTATTAAAACCATCTGCCTTCATTGCCTACAAGCCCAGGGAATAAGGGGTAAAATATCCCAGTACACAGACAAAAGGAGCATTTATTAAATAGTAAGGTGAGTTATTTGTTGTGTATAATTCAAAATGTACGGATGTGCAGTACGCACCAAGTGAACAGCATGAGGCCGCACGTCATCCACCAGGATGGAAGAAAACAGCCTTTGGATTTTATTAAGTCCTCTGGGACCTCTCATTCCAAAAGTCGCACTAGCAGCCGCCACTAGATGGTGCTAAGCAGCAGGGAGGCCCGGTTCGGCGCCTTTCAGCTCCCCTCCCCCAGCCCAGGACCTGCATCTTTTGATTCCCTGCTCTGTGTGCTTGATGTTCTGAGAACGATTGTTCAGGAATGTCTAATGATAACAAAACCCCGTTTAAACATTAGACAAACATGAGCCTAGGTGGGTAAACATCATTAGTGGCCTTCTCCTTTGTCAGTAAAAGGAGTGAGGCCCAGTAGCTTAAAATGTAAACTGGTGAGTTTCCAGTATTCAATTCAATGACAAGGAACTCTTTGAAATACACGGATTGTCTGTTCCAGGAGAAGAGAGGATGGGGAGGTTGGGGAAGGGGTGAAGCAGTTTTGAAGGGGAGAAACGTGAATTACCTTTGGCAGCATGGTGCACGCCCGGGGCTTAGAGTTTGAGGCTGTTGTATTCGAACTTGTGTATTTCTAGAGTTGGAAACTGGAGCTGTTTGTGCAAAGCTGTGGTACTTTACAAGTCAGAGATTGCTTACTACTAACAACAGGTGGTACTTGTGACAAAAAACAAGTCCTCTTGTTTCTTTCTGATTAAGACCTTTGGACTCTTAACACAGGGAGCATGTGCTCTTGCCTGAACTAGCGAAATATGTCCTTGTCAAAACAGGAGTCTGCACTTAATCGCTCTGTTTTAGATTTCAGGCCAGGTAAAAACATGGGGGGTGGGGCAGGGAGTGGAGAAACCCTTTAGGAATAAAGTCATCTTTGTATCCACTTCCGCAATGGGAAAAAAAAAAAGCATGAAGCGTTTGATTAATGTAGATACATAGGTGTTCATTTAGGCTAAACCTGGGGGGAGTCCTCTAAGGCATTTACAAATCTTAACTTCAAACTGAAGACATTACTTTGCTGTAGATACTATTGCCAAGCCAACCAGAGCAAAATTTCTTGAGATTATATATCTATGACCTTTTTTTTTTCTGCGTAGAATTAGGCTGGTGGGACACTTCCTATTGCTTCTTTCAGGGACAAACTGCACTGCAGTAATTTGTCGCAGAGGATTGCGCATGTGCCATGTGGTGAGGGGATTTAAGAGGAGGGATTGGGAGGGGGGGCGGGCAAAGGGAATTGGAGTGTATAAATTGCCAGAAATCGGGGTAAATCAGTCTCAGGAAGTGCGCAAAAACAAGACGGAAAAACCCAGGGGGGTCTTCAGGAAAAGGAGACTGTGGTCAGGAGCAGCAGAAACCTCTCATGCGTAGATGGTTTTATATATATATATATATATATATATATATATATATATATATATATAT
>NW_021627582.1:0-105670 GCF_004785775.1 Grammomys surdaster | reverse complement strand
GGTTGGTTGGTATTGTTGCTCTCCCCATGGGGCCACAAACCCTTTCACTTCTTTCAGTCTTCTCTCTAACTCCTCCATTGGGAACCCCATGATCAGATCAATAGTTAGCTGTGAGCATCTGCCTCTGTATATGTCAGGCTTTGGCAGACCTCTAAGGAGACAGCTAGATCAGGCTAGTTTGATACCACCCAGACTCAGCCATCTGTCAGCCCAGTGTTGCCATAATGAGCATAAGACAGATGTGGCCTTAGAAGCAAAAATGGAGGTTATCCATGAGGAAACCTCCAAAACCTATTTAGCCACTGCCATGAACAAATGCTGAGCTTAGCAGCCACAAAGTTTAAGGTGGTGCCCACCAGGTGGCACAATTCATCAAGGAGACCAAGTCCCAACTTAGTGGCTGACTGACTGACTACCTGATCCCTTCAATCCTAGAAACAAAGGTATATATTATCATAACAACAGATGAATTGGAGATATGGATGTGCCTTTTGGACCTGCAGGTCTAACTAATACCAGGCCTAATAATCCCTTGACTTCAAAGGATCTCAGAGTACTCATATCTTCCAGTGAGAAAGCCTACACAACAACCTGCCTGCCAAGGGTTCTCTCGTGACAGCAAAAGAGATGCAGAAGTTGGCCTATGCTCATGCATTCCACCATTTATCATAAACCATGCCCCACAAAAGATAGCACAGCATTGCAGGGTCTGCTGAGTGCTGAGCCAACATGCTAGCTAACAGCATACCAGGAGGACTACTGCTATCCTCTAGGAATCAGTGTGTACATTTAACCACAGTCACATATTTAACATCGTGTCTCTCATAGAAAGAATACACGGGTCTGGGAACAATCAAGGAATACAGGCAGGAATGACTGCACTTACCATCGCTCCCAATGATCAGCTCGGAGTTCTAGGCTCCCTGTTCTTATAACTATACTCTGTGGAGTTTGATAGAGGTCTTGGTCCCCAAAAGTACAACATTTACACTAGGGGTACACTAAGAATACTCTTGAGCCAAGAGTGGTGAGGCACATATCTGTACTTTTTTTTTTTTTAGGACTCAGGAGACAGCAAAAAGGATCCCTGTAAGTTTGAGGACATCCATCCTCACTTGGTCCTTTTGGCTGGGGCAGACACCTGGCTGGTCAGATCCGTGAAGACACCTTATCCTGAACCTTCCTAGAGCAGCTGAGCAGTGGTGGAACCACTTCACTCAGAGCAGCAGGATTTCAGGATCCCAGAGGAAGCCTGAGTCCCAGCAGTTCTTCCACCCAGAAGCTCAGGATCACAGGATCACAGAGACATCTGGACTCTGAGGAGTTCTGACACAAGCAAGATAACTGGAAAGACAGTCTCCAGTCAGAGACAGTGAGTGCAGGTAGCACTAGAGTTAACCAGATGGTGAAAGGCAAGTGCAAGAACATAAGCAACAAAAACCAAAGTTATCTGGCTTCATCAGAACCCAGTTCTCCCACCATAGCAAGTCCTGAACACCCCATCACACCAGAAAAGCATGATTCAGATTTAAAATCAATTCTCATGAGGGTGGTAGAGGATTTTAAGAAGGACATAAACAACTTACTTAAAGAAATACAGGAGAACACAGGTAAACAGGTAGAAGCCCTTAAAGAAGAAACACAAAAATCCCTTAAAGAATTGCAAGAAAACACAACCAAACAGGTGAAGGACTTAAACAAAACCATCCAGGATCTAAAAATGGAAGTAGAAACAGTATAGAAATCTCAAAGGGAGACTACCGGAGATAGAAAGAAATTAGGAGTCATAGATGCAGGCATCACCAACAGAATACAAGAGATGGAAAAGAGAATCTCATGTGCAGAAGATACCATGGAAAACACTGACACAACTGTCAAAGAAAAGACAAAATGCAAAAAGCTCCTAACCCAAAACATCCAGGAAATCCACGACACAATGAGAAGACCAAACCTAAGGATAATAGGTATAGATAAGAGTGAAGATACCCAACTTAAAGGGCCAGTAAATATCTTCAACAAAATTATAAAGGAAAACTTTCCTAACCTAAAGAGATGCCCATGAACATACAAGAAGCCTACAGAACTTCAAATAGACTAGACCAGAAAAGAAATTCCTCCCGTCACATAATAATCAAAACATCAAATGCACAAAACAAAGAAAAAATACTAAAAGCAGTAAGGGAAAAAGATAGAGTAACATATAAAGGCAGACCTATAAGAATTACATCAGACTTCTCACCAGAGACTATAAAAGCCAGAAGATCCTGGACTGATATCATACAGACCCTAAGAGAACAAAAATGCCAGCCCAGACTACTATACAAAGCAAAACTCTCAATCACTATAGATAGAGAAACCAAGATATTCCATGACAAAACCAAATTTACACAATATCTTCCCACAAATCCAGCCCTACAAAGGATAATAGATGGAAAACTCCAACAGAAGAAGAGAAACTACAACATAGAAAAAGTAAGAAAGTAATCTTCCAACAAACCCATAAAAAGATAGCTACACAAATATAATTACACCTCTAATAACTAAAATAACAGGAAGAAACAATCCCTTTTCCTTAATATCTCTCAACATCAATGGACTCAATTCCCCAATAAAAAGATATAGAATAGCAGACTGGATATGTAAACAGGACCCAGAATTTTGCTGCATACAGGAAACACACCTCAGTGGCAAAGACAGACACCACTTCAGAGTAAAGGGCTGGAAAACAATTTATCCAAGCAAATGATCCCAAGAAACAAGCTGGAGCAGCCATTCTAATTTCGAATAAAATCAACTTTCAACCAAAAGTTATCAAAAAAGATAAGGAAGGACACTTCATACTTGTCAAAGGAAAAAATCTACCAAGATGAACTCTCAATTCTGAACATCTATGCTCCAAATGCAAGGGCACCCACATTCATAAAAGAAACTTTACTAAAACTCAAAGCACACATTGCACCTCACACAATAATAGTGGGAGACTTCAACACCCCACTCTCAGCAATGGACAGATCATGGAAACAGAAACTAAACAGAGACACAGTGGAATTAACAGAAATCATGAACCAAAAGGAGTTAACGGATATCTATAGAACATTTCATCCTAAAACAAAAGAATAGACCTTTTTCTCAGCACCTCATGGTACCTTCTCCAAAATATTCCATATAATTAGTCACAAAGCAGGCCTCAACAGATACAACAATATTGAAATAATCCCTTGCATCCTATCAGATCACCATGGACTAAGGCTTGTCTTGAATAATAACAAAAACAATGGAAAGCCCACATACCGGTGGAAACTGAACAGTGTTCTACTCAATGATGACTTGGTCAAGGGAGAAATAAAGAAATTAAACACTTTTTAGAATTTAATGAAAATGAAGGCTCATCATATCAAAACTTATGGGACGCAATGAAAGCAGTGCTAAGGGGAAAACTCAAAACTCTAGATGTCTACAAAAAGAAACTGGAGAGAGCACACACTAACAACTTGACAGCACACCTGAAAGCTCTAGAACAAAAAGAAGCAACTACACCCAAGAGGAGTAGATGGCAGGAAATACTCAAACTCAGGGCTGAAATCAACCAAGTAGAAACAAAAAGAACTATACAAAATATCAACAAAACCAGGAGCTGGTTCTTTGAGAAAATCAACAAGATAGATAAAACCTTAGCCAGACTAACCAGAGGGCACAGAGACAGTATCCAAATTAATAAAATTAGAACTGAAAAGGGAGACATAACAACAGAAACTGAAGAAATTTAAAAAATCATCAGATCCTACTACAAAAGCTTATACTCAATAAAACTGGAAAATCTGGATGAATGGACAATTTTCTAGACAGATACCAGGTCCCAAAGTTAAACCAGGAGCAGATAAACCATCTAAATAGTCCCACAACCCCTAGGGAAATAGCAGCAGTCATTAAAAGTCTCCCCACTAAAAAAAGCCCAGGACCAGATGGTTTTAGTGCTGAATTTTATCAGACCTTCAAGGAAGACCTAATACCAATTCTCTTCAAACTATTCCACAAAATAGAAACAGAAGGAACACTACCCAATTCGTTCTATGAAGCTACAATTACACTCATACCCAAACCCCACAAAGACCCGACAAAGAAAGAGAACTTCAGACCAATCTCCCTTATGAACATCGATGCAAAAATACTCAATAAAATTCTAGGAAACCGAATCCAAGAACACATCAAAACAATCATCCATCATGATCAAGTAGGTTTTATCCCAGGAATGCAGGGATGGTTCAATATTCGGAAATCCATCAATGTAATCCACTATATAAACAAACTCAAAGAAAAAAAACCACATGATCATCTCACTAGATGCTGAGAAAGCATTTGACAAAATTCAACATCCCTTCATGATAAAAGTCCTGGAAAGATCAGGAATTCAAGGCCCATACCTAAACATAGTAAAAGCAATTTACAGCAAACCAGTAGCCAACATCAAGCTAAATGGAGAGAAACTTGAAGCAATCCCACTAAGATCAGGGACTAGACAAGGCTGCCCACTCTCCCCCTACCTATTCAATATAGTACTGGAAGTCCTAGCCAGAGCAATTAGACAACAAAAAGAAGTCAAAGGGATACAAATAGGAAAGGAAGAAGTCAAAATATCATTATTTGCAGATGATATGATAGTATACTTAAGTGACCCCAAAACTTCCACCAGAGAACTCCTAAGCCTGATTTTAAAAACTTCAGCAAAGTGGCTGGTTATAAAATCAACTCAAACAAATCAGTAGTAGATGTTGGCGAGGATGTAGAGAAAGAGGAACACTCCTCCATTGTTGGTGGGATTGCAAGATGGTGCAACCACTCTGGAAATCAGTCTGGCAGTTCCTCAGAAAATTGGACATAGCATTACCTGAGGACCCAGCTATATCACTCCTGGACATATACCCAGAGATGCTCCAACATATAACAAGGACATATGCTCCACTATGTTCATAGCAGCCTTATTTATAATAGCCAGAAGCTGGAAAGAACCCAGATGTCCTTCAACAGAGGAATGGGTACAAAAAAATGTGGTACATTTACACAATGGAATATTACTCAGCTATTAAAAACAATGAATTCTAGAAATTCTTAGGTAAATGGATGGAACTAGAAAATATCATCCTGAGTGATGTAACCCAATCACAAAAGAGCACACATGGTATTCACTCACTGACAATTGGATATTAGTCCAGAAGCTCGAAATACCCAAGATCAACTCACAACCATATGAAGCTCATGAAGAAGGAAGACCAAGAGTGGGTGCTTTGGTCCTTCTTAGAAGGAGTAACAAAATACTCAAGGGAGCAAATAGAGAGACAAAATGTGGGACAGAAACCGAAGGAGGAGCCTTCTGGAGACCATTCCACCTTGGTATCCATCCCATGTGCAGTCATCAAAGGTAGACACTGATGTGGATGTCAGGAAGTGCATGCTGACAGGAGCCTGATATAGTTGTCTCCTCGGACGTCTGCCAGAGTCTGACAGATTCAGAGGCGAATGCTCACAGCTAACCATTGAACTGATCAGGGGGTTCCCAATGGAGGAGTTAGAGAGGAGCTGAAGGAGCTGAAGGAGCTGAAAGGGTTTTTTGATGCCCCATGAGGAGAGCAACTATACCAGCCAACCAGACCTCCCAGAGTCTAAACCACCAGCCTGGGAGCACATAGGGAGGGACCCATGGCTCCAGCTGTATAGGTAGGGGAGGATGACTCTGTCAGGCATAGGTGGGTGAAGAAGTCCTTGGTCTAGTGAAGGCTGGATACCCCAGTGTGGGGGAATTAGTGGGTGGGAGCATATCCTCATATAAACAGGAAGAGAGGGGATGCGATAGGGGGTTCCTGGGCAGGGGTGGGGTGGGGAATGAGGTAAAGGAACAACAACTGAAATGTAAATAAAATATCCAATTAATAAAAAAAGTTTGAGGACATCCTGGTCTGCACAGTAAGGGCCAGGCCAGCCCTGGCTACATTGTGAGACTGGCATCCTGCCTCAAAATAACAGTATCAACAAAATCCCATTAACAAAGGAAAACTAAAGCTGTTTGCTGGTGCACACTGGTTTCTTTGTGTCTAGACACCAGGAAGAAAGAAGTGGAGCCTTGGTCTTGGCAAGGGTAATTGGCTCTGATAACTCAAGGGGAACCAGAGCTCCTGCAATCTCAGTGGGGGTTGAAAGGAGTATGTGTGGAATCACGTGACTGCCTGAGTGCCTGTTCTGACAGTAAAGAAATAGAAACCGCAACTTTGAGCTGAGAATGGAAGCCAGGACTTCAGCTCATACCTGGAAGAGGCTGTGGGTTATACCATCAGATAAGCCACTGACACCACAGAGGTCAATCTCAGGGGGAAGGGGGTAGTGAATTAATGAAGAAGAGACCGTAGCTAAGCATGAACTTTGCTTCGACATGAACGGCCTTGTCTGAGTTAGTGAGATTTCCCCAGTAACTCCCTCTTAGGAGATTTCTCTCAGGAAGAACTACTTTTGGAATATATACGGAAGTAGTTCAAAAGAGTGCAAGCTATGAACCAGAAGACACGAGTGAGTATTCCAGACACATCCTGCATGGAAGATCTTGCCAGCCGCCTGTGAAGAGTGCCAGAAAATACCAGAACAAGCACTTGCCAGATCCCTCCGTGTTCGCATCAGCTACAGAGAACTAGTCTACCAAAGGGCAGCACCTCTGACTGAACAAGGTGTGGCGATTAACCCAGTCTTCCTCTGAAGCAGGAAACTGACCAATGACAGTTCTCCAGAGCTCCCCACAGGTAGGCTAAGGCTTTGTTGAACCCACACAAAGGTCCCACTTCTTGTTCTGCTTGCTCTTCCCGGTTTCTCTCTTTTTTTCAATGGGCACTGATGCCTGACAGGAGTCTTCCCTGTCGAGAATGTGGACAGGCAACATTTCAGCTACCACAGATCTCTCCCCAATCTTAAGCCAAAGAGTGTAATTTTATTTACCAAATGACGTAAAAGAGGGGAGAAAACTCCCTTCCATGGTACTTTCTGTGTCCCTTGGAAAACAGATTCAAATCGGGTCATTGTCTGGGCCGAGATGGAGCAATCGTCTCCCCTGGTGTGAACACTTCCTATTGGTGGTCTGTCTCGGCTATTTACTGGGAAGGCTGGTTTTTTGTTTCAGTTACGGTAAAACTCTGGCTATTAGCCCAATCCTCTAACAGTTCAAAAGTACAAAGCTCTTTAGGAGGCTTTTCCTTTTTAAATATTTTTTCAGGGGTTAAACATTAAATGTCAAGAGTGTATCTGGAATGGACAAGAGTCTCTAGTGGAAAGACAGAGCCCCACACTCCTCCAGCATGACGCTCGCTCATCTTATTCTGCTACTCCTGTATCTCCACTTGAGTTCTTCCAGGGTGAGTGATGCGATTTTTACGGAAAGTCTTTTTCACGAGACATTTTAAAGATTATAAAAATATAGGAAAATTCTCAAAAGACATGATTTAGACTTAAATATTGCATTAGGTCAATTGTTAAGAGAGCAAATACACAGTAGCAGATATTCTCTATTAATAGCTTGGTAAAAGGAGTTTAAGGAAATAGTTTTTTTTTTAAATAGGCTTGTACATTGTACATTGCATAAACATTGAGTTGAACTTTATTGATTCGTTGCTATAATTTACTGTTCTATTACATCAGTAGATCATCACGCTTCTTCTGCATGTGACGTATAGTGTTAGGGAAATGATAAGATGGATTCTTCCTTCGGTATCCTTGTAAGGAAATTGCAGAAAGATGATTAAATATGCCAGAGGGAAAACAATAAGTAAGATGTAAATTACATTTGAAAATGCGAAACAAGGGGAATATTCTGGGATCATAAAATCTTCTTTACTTGCAATGGTATTGCAGTCTGCTGAACCCAGTATACATTGAAAGTATTGTAAGCGGGAAATGTAGTAAGTGTAACTGAACTTCATAGTGTAGCCTACTCGAATTTAACCATGCTCAAAGCACACTACCCTGGAGTTGGGCAAAATCACTCAATAAAAGCCCATTTTATGAAGCACAAATTATAATATGGAATTTGCTGAATATTGTTCTGAGTACTGGGCATTTTGTATCCATGTCAGGGCATCAAAACACAATGTCTTGGGTATCCTGGCAAGATGGTATTGCTCACCTGATGATCATGTGGCTGACAGGGAATTGTGTCCCTTCTTTCAACAGGATGCTATCACATATTACTAGTCCAAGAAAGCTCAAATTTTGTAGTAGTTTTCTCCTAAATATGTATCATTTAAATACTATTATAAAGAAAAGGATTGTAATATATCTCTATATAGCTAATTGCCAAAATGGTAAAAAATACCAGATGGCAAATAACTTCAGTGAGAGGAGAGATCACCCAAAGCTGAGAGGTCGGGAAGAGACCATGGAACAAGTGAGATTAACGCTGGACCCGTGATTCCAGGTTTGATTTGATATTTGGGGAGAATGACCCATTGCAGCCCTTTCAGGCAGACAGGGAAGTAGGTATTTTAAGGACGCCTTGTCCCACAGGTAAATAAATCTATCCTATCAGAGTGACCCATTTGTTGTGCAATATGCTGGTCACAGAAACAGCAGATTGCAAGAGAGAGTTTGTTCACACTTCAGCCAACTGGAGACAGGGGAACTAGTCTTTGCCTCTGAGGAAAGGCTCTGGGCTGGTCACAGCCGAGGGTTGCAGCAGGTGATTGGAGGTTAGGGAACACTTGGTCTGTGCATACATAATCCAACGCTTCCCACGGTTACCATGCTAGCCCACACGTCAGAGGCTGAACTACAGCAAATAACTAGAAGTAGGCAGAGTTAGGGGGTGAAACTGCCTGGAACTATTTGGAACATCATGGAATCCATTTGGAACTATCCAGGTAGTGAGTTAGTATTAGAAGACCATCCCCGTTGACTAAGCAATAGACCCAGTAGATTATCCAATGGGTCATTAGTCATTCATTATGTACTTAGCTTCAGTAGACTATTCTGAGAGTGACCTGAGATCGATCAGGAGTTCACTCCCTCATTTAGAGAAATCAGTATCTAGAAAATAAAGCCAATCAAAGTTTGGGTCATTTCAGCCCTGGTGTTTTCCAAAGCACAGTTTCCTTTTCCTATAATGTTCCTGCAGATGGGGTGTTGTAGTGTCTTAACTTGTGCAAGACAAACTTAACCCATATGTGATGGCTCTGTGGCTTGACATCTTTCAGCCCCACCAAGGAACTGGCCATCAGGAACACTTCATAAAGTCTAGCCCAGGGATAATGGAGCTGACTGTTATGCTTGCTTTTCCTAAATAGCATAAAGACCCAGGCTTAGGGGCAGAAGTTGTAAGGAGACCATCTGTAGGAAACATCAGCTGCTAGGAGCAGCCTTATTGTGTAGCAGTGAGACTGGTTCTCAGTGGTTATGCATACCTGACAGTATTTGTCACTTTCAAGTTCCCTCCGAGTCTCCCACTTCATAAGGGCTTGTTTGGACCATTTGTGGAGGACCCCTCTGCAAGAAAGACAACTGACAAGGCCTTGGCCCAAGTCAAAGTGGCTCCCAGACAAACTGAATTTTTTCTAAGAGTATCTGTTTTTCTTTATGAAAAACAATGTCCAAGTTAATCAACTTATAAGGAGAAAAGTTTTATTTTGGACCAAAGTTTCAGATATCTTAGTCCCTCATTGTCAGGAACTGCTGTTTTGGAACTGTAACCACACGGCTACATCACAGCAGGACTGTGTGGGAGAGGAGACCCATTCATATCCGGAAGACCAGAAAACAAAACAACAGAAATAGATAACAGCGCTGATGTCTCCTTTAAAAGCATTAACTTACTTCCTGTGACATCACTTCCTTCTACTAGGCCCCATTTAAAAGTTTCCTCTCAGACTATAAGCTGGGAACCAAGGCTTCAACACATGGGCTTTTAGATCCAAACAGAGAATATGACTCTTCTCTTCCACCTGGCCAGTGGATCGAGGTCACCAAGAAGTATGTAATTCCTGATGAAAGCCTGAGCCGTCAAGTGCATCTCATCTTTAGTTTTGTCATGAAGGCTCCTCCATCGCCACTTGGACACAGCCTGAACTTCAATAAGGTTTTAACAGTTTCAGAAACCCTTTCAGACTCACAGAACAAAGTTTTTACTCAACCACAGCATCCACAAATACTACTAAGTACATAAAGTCACCAGTGGCTCTGGGCGTTATAGTAAAGTCAGCCTGCCAAAAATTTGCCAATATCCTCCAGCTCTGGTGCCTCTGGACTAAGCTCCTTTTGCTATGAGGGGAACCTCTGGGTTGCTTTTGGCCCATGCCTATGTATCCCTTAGCCACCTTTTGAACAGTCGTGTAATGTTATTCTTTACTATGGGAGCATCATATTGTCCACTCTGATATGTTTGACTTATCACATCCTTCATAGCCGGTTCATTGATGAGGACTTCACCTTCTGTGTTATATAAGAGACCCAACCTTCTTTGGGTCTGGGAGCAGGGAGAACTCCAATCAAACCCCCATTTGTTGGAACATTCTTGTGTGTGCTGTGTGTGGTCTATACATGTGTACTCATCCATTTGAACACATTGAAAGAACTGAAGGCAAACTTCATGTATCTTCTTCAATCGATCTCCTTTTGAGACCAGGTCTCTTGTCATGTCTGGCTTTCATATCGGGACTAGGATTCCAAAATCAGGTAGGCACTCTTGTTTACACAGAAAACACTTTACCCACTGAGAAATATTCCCACACCCTTTAGGAGTATTCTTAGACAACATTTGTGAAATCTCAAGAATCAGGAATCAGGGTCCTTTTGGGAGGAGCCTGGGTCCACCTAAGCCTGGCCATTGACTTTGCTTTCTGATTTGCTCTTATTGCATTTTTGAACAGGCAGATAACTTGATATCTGTTGTCACAGACAATAACCACCGACTCCAGGACAGCTCCTGATAAATCTGAAGCTTGCTAGCATGTTCAATTTCTCCCTCTTAAGTGTTTAACAATCTCTCTCTTTCCAAATTGTTCCATGGGTCTTGGTGTGTAGTTTGGTGTTAGCGCATGTGTTTAGCATGTGCTGGGTCCTGGATTTGACTACAATCAACAACACCAACAATGATTTCCTGGGAATGAACCCTGAAAAAACATATTTTGTGCTCTCCTATCCTTACCCAGTTGGGTCTTCACTAGGACTATAAATTCCATCTTCTATGCCAAGGGGCTCCTGTCACCATTGTTGTTTGACATAATACCACTAGATACCCATCTTTACAAGTTCTTGTTCCATAGAACCACTCCCTACTGTGAACATCCTATGGTTGGCAGGCCTGTTAGAGTCAGATGGCTGGAATAAACTCATCCACTCATTCGGCTGTCTGGATACAATCACACAAAAGTTCTTTAGTATGTGTGACTTTTTCAGGATGACATTATGATTGTATGGAAGGAAAAAAAAAAGCATCTTTGAGATCCAGAATTGAAATCCCTAGTCCGGATGGTGAGTTATGGTTTGACACCACTAGGATAGTATCTTCCACAACCTGGCTAATGTCCCCAGTCTTGGCTTTTGTACTAGTAAAACTGTATGTTAAGTGGGACCAGAAAGGATAACCGAGGTCATATACAAGAAAGTATAGTTCAAGCAAGTTCACGCAAGTAGAAATTCAATACATTTCTTAGTATGTTATTTCAGTGGCTATGGCCTCAAATTTGGAATTCTTGGAATGAGACAAATGTAAATGTTTGTATAGTCTTCCTTTCTCCCCATCCCAGACTCCCAGCTGCTCACATGTCCAGCCTTACCTCTTAGAAGGTTTCTTTGGTTTGTTTCAGCTTAGAGGACACAAGTCTGTTCTGGTGGTGGTTAGATGTCCATTCTTCAGGCTTACTCTGACATAGATTCCAATAAATCCCATCCCAACAATTGAACAGTACATTCATCACATGCAGGAAATGATTCTTTTAGTATGCATTTCTCATTTGACAGTCTAAGAAGTAAGAAAATAATGTTTTTGAGGTTTCTCCTGAATCTTTGTCTTTCCAGAAAGTTTGGGAAGCTTATATTCAGAATCAAGTAGTTGGCCATGTGCCAATGAGAAAATCCAACAGTGTGTTCTCTCCTCCTCCTAGTTGCCAGGGCTCCATGAAGGAAGCTCTGACAGAACAGTGGGTCAGTGTGAGCTGCAGGACTCATTCTTGATCACAAACATGAACCCCTACATTTGGTGAGCCATTCATTTTCCGCTGTGGGGTTTGAATAGGAACAGCTCCCATAAGCTCAAGCATGTGAATGTTTGGCCCATAGGGAGCAGAACTATTAGGAGGTGTGGCTTTATTGGAGAAGGTGTGGCCTTGTGGGAAGAAGCGTGTCTTTGTGGAGGCAGGCTTTGAGGTCTTGTATATGCTCAAGCGATGCCCAGTGTTGTCCCAGCCTCCTTCTGTTGCCTTTGGATCATTATGTAGAACTCTCAGCTCCTTCTCTAGGACTATGTTTGACTGATCTTTGCCATGCTTCCACCATGATGATAATGGACTGAACCTCTGAACCTGTAAGCCAGCCCCATTTAAATGTTGTCATTTATAAGAGTTGTCTTGGTCATGGTGTCTGTTCACAGCAATAAAACCTTAACTAAGACATCTATCCTCTTCAAGAACTCTATGCAGGGCTGGATACATAGCACACAAACTATGAATGCTTAATGCTCTTTTGGAGCACCTGAGTTCAGTTCCCAGTAACACATCAGGTGGCACACAATCACCTATAACTCCAGCTCCAGGGGATTAGATACCATCTTCTGGCCTCCACAGGTGTCTGCATTCATGTACACATACGCATGACTACATGTACACAAACACATGTTTAAAAATAAAATAAAATCTTTAAAAGTTCTGTGTAGGTAGGGGCATCCCTTTTTCTTTTTCTTTACTAGTTTGCTTGCAGAAGGTGCTTTGGATTGCTTCCACAGTAGGTGTCCCATCCAATCTGGAGATTGGAACGGGGTTTTCTACCTTAGATCTGGTTATTCCTTGTGGTGGGTCACAAAATGGTGTTTGAATCCCTTTATCTGCTAATTTCATCTTTTGATGCTCCTTCCTTTCCCTAACCTGGGCCTTGCTCCTGAAAATGTTACAGGCTATTTTGCAGTTGAGAATATGCATCCCCAGAGCTTCATCTACCTCTTGTTCTTTATTTTGTGTATTTGGAATACTCTGGCCAATTATGGCTAGCCTTGGTTGTCAACTTGACATACCTGGGAAAGGAACCCTCAGTTGTAGAATTGCCTCCAATAAATTGGTCTGTGGGGCATTATCTTGATTGATGATTGAGGGGAAGGGCCCAGTGCATTGTGGGAGGTGCCATCCCTTGGGCAGGTATACTTGGGCTGTTAAAAGAAAGGTAGCTGAGCAAGCTTGCAGAAAGTATTTGTTTGCCATAGTCTGTGAGTCAGTTCTCTAGGATCCTGCCTTGAGTTCTTGACTTGGCTTCGTTCAGTGGTAGACTGTAATCTATAAGCCAAAGTTGTTTTGGATTGTCTTTTATCATAGGAAAAGAAACCAAACTAGAACGCTAGTGAAAGTCATTTCCAAGTTTCTGTTGTCCCTGGATCAATATCTATGTAGGATCTTTTTGCTTTAACAACCCTAAGAATTCTGTAGGGACCTCAGTATGTTCATATTCATCTGTTTGTTCAAGCTGCTTTGCCTTGAGACTTGTATTAATTACCTTTCTGATGCTGCAATAAGACACCATAACCATAGGGTGTGGTGTTATACACATTTAATCCCAGCAGTTGGGAGACAGAGGCAAGCAGATATTTGTGAGTTCAAGGCCAGCTTCATCTACATAGTGAGCTCCAGGATAGTCAAAATTACATAGTGAGGCCCTGTCTCACAAACAAACAAACAATACTCCATGACAAAGGCAATTTAAATACAAGAGGTTTATTGGAGCTTACAGTTCCCAAAGGAAAGAAGTCCATGATGGTAGAGTAGAGGCATGGCAACAGGAGTTTAGGTAGTGGGTGGAACAGCAGGGACAGAAGGTTGAGAATTTGCACCTTGAACCACAAGCAGGAAGGAGAGAAAACCTCTGTTGAGAAAAACAGAGTAATACTTTCCAGAATTAACGCTGTTTATTCTTTAGAGTTGTGATTGCACATCCAGGCACATGTCTGCCAGATGGAAGGAGCATTTGCAGGAAATGTACATTAATAAAGAAATTCACTGCAGTATTACTTATAGCAGTGAGACCTGGGGAACAGATTAAATCACTTCTTTGTGAGTCTGGCTATAGGGCCATTAGATGCAAATTACAGTGGTCAGGGAGGACTGGAGAGCAAACTTTGTCCTCACTTATATACTACTGACCCTGAGTTCTGGAGAGCTACAAAAACTAACTAGGCCAATGATCTTCTTTTTTATCCCCAAAGCAAAATAATAAAGCTGATTTCAAAATAGTATTTTCTATTTTTTGAGATACGCAGGCAAGATCCCTCCCTTCTTGCCTACACTGTGCGGCCATCTTCTCACCAGCTCCAACTGTATTCTGAGTCTGGGAAAGGAGGGATATTTATTTTTAAAAAATAATAAGAAAAAAGTCCCAACCAAAACTGATAAAGACTATTGAATTTCCTATGTAACTTGAAACAATTGACTATGAGGGACTAATAAGCATCCTACTTTTCAATCTAAGCAGAACATCTGCTGGGTAAGAAGTTGAAGGTATCTGGCCCATTACTTTCCATCAGAAGCAGGGTTCTCACCTAAGGATGGGGCAAGCTGACTGGACCAATCAAACCAGTGAGAAAACGCATAATTGAAGACCACGATGAGAGGAATTATGTTATAGTAGATGAACACTTTTCCATTGGGAAGGATTCTGATCCGGATGTTTAGTCTTGCTCTCCTAATCACTCATCCAGAAAGAGAGACAAAACTTTATATTCCGTTCTCCCCTCCTCCTTCTTCCTTTAACCTTTTGTTTTTAGTCAGGATTTCTATTCCTGCACAAACATCATGACCAAGAAGCAAGTTGGGGAGAAAAGGGTTTATTCAGCTTTCACTTCCACATTGCTGTTCAACACCAAAGGAAGTCAGGACTGGAACTCAAGCAGGACAGGAAGCAGGAGCTGATGCAGAGGCCATGGAGGGATGTTACTTACTGGCTTGCTTCCCCTGGCTTGCTCAGCTTGCTTTTCTTATAGAACCCAGGACATTTGTCCTCCTTGGACCTGGCACAATGCATTTAGCCTGTTGGGTCATTTTAAATGACGGCAGGGTGAGACTGAAGGTAGGAACTTATGAATTTATAGAAAAGAAAGGCTGCATAGCCCATCTACAAGGATTGTCTAGTCACTTTCCAGAGAGGTAAAAAGCCTCAGAAAGAGTTTCTTGGCAGCCATGGAATAAACCATAGCAAATTGGAAAAAGCCAGTTTGATCTGACCCCAAACCTCCCTGCCCACTTATCTACCTATTTAATAATTTGCAATGTTCTGTCTTCCTTCAATTTGATCCTTGGTAACTGAGAACATTTATTTAGTCCAAGCATGATGAGATGGGAAAAGCTACTTGCCAAAGATCATACAGCTAGCCAGCAGTAGAAAGACCTTTTAACAAGGACTTATTTTGTTCTTTGGCTACGCAGCATGTTCCAGCTTCCTTGGCCCATCACACGCACTGGCTGGGCTTCTGGTGATATAGATCTCTTTGGGTCATTTCTGTTTCTGTAAGTAAAGCCCCAGTAAAATCCATTGGCTCACCAAATTGGACTCTGGTGGTATGCTCACTTTGGTCTGTTCTTGTTCTCTGTTTGGGGTGAGTAGATATTTGTTTACATCTTTGTCTTTCCAGGAATAATGTTACACAACACAAATGAATCCTAAGATACATGAATTTATTTCTTTATAATCACACTACTATACAAATAAATACATTTTGAATTAAAAAATTTAAACATGGCTGGGCTGTGATGGCACACACCTTTAATCCCAGCACTTGGGAGGGAGAGGCAGGTGGATTTCTGAGTTCGAGGCCATCCTGGTCTACAGAATGAGTTCCAGGACAGCCAGAGCTACACAGAGAAACCCTGTCTTGAAAAACCAAAAAAAAAAAAAAAATTAAACACATAAACACTTTAATAATTCAAAAATTAATCTTTTGTGATATCATCCATCACTTTATTTTTGAAAAATAATTTTATTTTAATGGCATATCCATAAAAAAGAATACATCACACCAAAACATGGAGAATAAATTCATGGGGAAAGATTGGTCATCAAAGGAATTTTTGTTGTTGTTGTTTTTCAAGACAGGGTTTCTCTGTGTAACACTGACTGTCCTAGAACTTACTCTGTAGACCAGGCTGGCCTTGAACTCACAAGTGCTGCCTGTGCCTCCCAAGTGCTTGAATCAAAGGTGTGTGCCACCACTGGCCAGCCATTAATGGAATTTGATACACATATATCAGATGGTCCTTGGTAGTGCTGGAGGAGGGGAAGTATTATCCTTTACTCCCCATGAAGCTGCCCTTGACCTCCCACACGAATGAAAGTACTGGATGCTGTCACACCCTGCCCAGTGCTTTTCAAAGTCGTCATCACACTCTGCTCTCGCTGCCTCTGTTTCCCCAGGTTCATAGCCAGTGAGTGACAGCTCATCTGCAGCACTCAGTGATGTTCACTCCAGGGTTAGGACTGCTTACTAAACCAAGTATGTATTGTGCAGTGTTCCTTCTTCTAGCGCCAGCCTGTTTGTCCTGGCCTTCCTCATGCGCTGCTACTTCTTAGAGACCTAGGAAGACATGCTCCACCCTGATTCTCTCCTAAAGTACTGTGTTGTCTTTGCAGCACATTTTTCCACACACCCTCTGCCTTGTCTAACACTAATCTGTTATATACTGTATGTCCCTATCTCGTTATCATCAGACAATCAAGCACTTAGAAGATAGAGGCTGCCACACTCGTCCTAGCATCATTTTACATGTACTAGTAGTTCATTGAACACTTTTGCATTTAATAACAGAATTAATAAATGACACGCATCAAATTCATCCCATTAGACTGTAGCCCGCATCTAGCTTGTTACTCTGTATCTACCGTGACACCGGGATTCACTGATCTCTTCTAAGGCACACTTTTATCCCAGTCTCCTTACAATAGCTCGATTAACTGTGTTCCTGAAACCTGGCAAACATTAGTGATAGTGCTTCTAACCCTTCGACTGAAATTGCAATGAGTAGGAACGCTCACCCTCACTGTGCAGATGAGAACACTCACATTCTATGAGCATAACCTGCCCAAAACTGGGGCTGGGAGTCAGGTTGTCTGATTCACAAAACCACAGGCCATACCCTCACCTGTGCTGCTGGCTAGGCGCGTCTTGGTCTTTTCCTTCATTTCCTCCCATTCCGAGAGCACGGAAAACTTTCATTTGTTATTCCCTCTTCACAGAGCACGCCAGCATCAGGTCCGCCTCAGGAGGATCTGGTAGAACAGAAATGCTTACTTCAAAAATACACGCATCGCTCCTGCAACAAAGTCTTCTGCCAGCCATGGCAGAGATGTATTGAGGGAACCTGTCTCTGCAAACTCCCTTACCAGTGCCCAAAGGCTGGTACACCAGTGTGCGCCACTAATGGAAGAAGCTACCCGACATACTGTCACCAGAAGAGTTTCGAATGTCTTCACCCAGAGATAAAGTTCTTAAATAATGGAACATGCACAACTGAAGGTAGGAGAGACATGTGTAAGCAAGCCATTCGAACAAGACAGTGAGTGATATGCCATCCTTTCGGTCACTAAATGTTTTAGCTGTGAAATATTCTGATGACAACTTAAAATTCGTTAGACAATGCCTTCTTAAACTTTGTTCCATTCATGAGTCCCCCCGCCCCTTTCACCCAGGAAATTTTAAAGTAACTCTGAAAATATCCCAGGTGTGGGGATACGGGGCTGCTTCGGACTTCTGCAGCAGCTGACTCTGATTTGTCTCATGCTCCGGCAGAGGCGTGGTTTTGCCAGCTGCAGGTAGTTTCTGTAATTGTGTGACATTTAGAATTCTGGGAACTTTTCAGAGGTCTATAAATACTAAGGGCCCAGTGAAAGGTTTCCCCGTGCAGCTTGTAACAGATCACAACAGACCAGATGGTTCCACGAGGGGAGGTTTATTCAGGAGATAGGGAAGAGGAGAGGGAGAACAGAGAGAGAGAGAGGAGTAGAGGAGTGGAGGCCGGCCATGACCATGTGGAGAGAGGGGGAAGGGAAGGGGAGAAGGGAGAGGGGACGGCGAACCTGCAGGCTCGGGGTCAAAGGACCAAGAGAGAACAAGAGAGGGAGGGGGGGCAAGCAGTCCCTTTTATAGTGGGCAGGCCTACCTGGCTATTGCCAGGTAACTGTGGGGAGGAGCATACCTAGCTGTTGCCAGGTAACTGTGGAGGTGGAGTTTAGACAGATTACTAATACCCAGAATGGTTGTTGGTCGTTCAGGGGGGTTGGGTGTGGTTTGTTAGTAATCATACTCAAAGAAGAAACAAAAGAAAAATTAGATTCAGGGCTCTCCCTCTTCCCCCCTCAATCTTTCTTTCTCTCCAATATTGTTATAGGGATGAAACCTGGAAGGATAAAGGGTAAGAAAAAGAAGAACCCACAGAGTAGCAAGGGTACATGAACGGCTTATTTTTACAGGAATCTTGCCTGATTGTTTGACACTGTAGAGCATAATCACCAGGGTTTTTCCAATATTTTGATTTTAGAGTCTATTAGAGCTGAGAATTTTTCTTCACATAAATACATAGTACAACGTGACAGACATATGTTTATAAGACCATTTCAGAAATTGTTGGAAATTCTGTCCTGATCTCAATCCAAAATTCACTTAATTGTTTAAAAAAATTTACTGAAATCAGGAACTCAAACAGCAATTTTTTAAAAAAAAAAAATCAAAACTCTGTTAAAAACCCAACCCAAAGATGCAAACCAATCTGGGGTTCATGTGCTGAAAAATGATGGCAGGAAAATTTTAAAATCATTGTTTCCCGTAAATTAAACCCATTATTCTTATATAAAAAAAAACCTTTTTGCACACACAGGGGGGGGGGGGGGGAAGTACAGTAGTCTTGGATCTGAGCCAAAGTACTCTTGGCTGTGTTCATTCGCACTGCACGGCATGACGCATGCTCAGTGAAGCATGTTGTGTGTTCAGAACCGCGGCTGCAGTGATGTCACGTGAAGCAACGCGGCCGTGCACTGCCAGAAACACCTTAGATGGCTTACATTTTTTTAAAGAACAGGGTTACTCTGTGTAGCCGTGGCTGTCATGGAACTCTGTTTGTAGACTAGGCTTGCCTTAAACTCATAAAGATCCACCCGCCTCTGCTTCCTGATCTCTGGGATTAATCCAGCGCCATCACCAGAGAGCTATAAATTTGAGTTTTAATTAACTCTTGTGTGTGCTTTCAGGAACCTTTTTACCAACCTTTGCCACCCACAATCAATTAAGCATCCCCGTGTAGGGTCCATGACGCATTGTTTATAAGCTGTTTTTAGATAGTAGTGATTGAAGTGATAACCACTTCAAGTAGGAACACAGTCTTTCTTTGAGTCAGGTGGCTCCCAGGTGGTGCTCTTAGCTCCTCGGCCCCTGGCAATCTCCCCAGTTTTGCTTCTGCTTGGTTAAAGGGATTAGTCACCAGGCCATCCATTCAGTATTCAGTAAAAAGGTCTTGCTAGGAGCCGGCTGGAGCCATGGCTCCGCAGTTAAGAGAGCTCCTTGTTTTTCCAGAGTACCAGATTTTGGACCCCAAGTACCAGTGTTGCGTGGCTTACAATTTGCGTGTAGCTTCTGTGCAGGAGATTGAAAACTCTTTTATGGCCTATGCTGGTACACACACATACACACATGCACACAGAGAGCGGGGAGGGAGGGAGGGAGGGAAGGAGAGAGGGAAGGGGACAGAAGAGATTAACTGAGTCTGGCATGAGCTTTTGACACCCCCCCACCCCCAGTGGAATACCTCCTCCAACAAGGCCACGCCTCCGTCTCAAACAGTTCCACCAACTAGAGAGCACTATTTAAATATATGAGCCTATGGGGCCATTGGCATTCAAACCACAGCAGTTAGTAAAGCAAATTCCAGTTCATCACGTGGGTAACTAAGTAATGTCTTGGATTGAAGGATAACAGTCTTTAAGGACTGATGTGAGAATTAGCTCTCACAAAATAATAGCATATCATTTGCTAAAATCATTATGACGTTCAAAGTTAACTTGAAATTAGGTATTTTAATAAAGATAAGTGAAAAGGAGGCCGGGCAGTGGTGGCGCACGCCTTTAATCCCAGCACTTGGGAGGCAGAGACAGGAGGATTTCTGAGTTCGAGGCCAGCCTGGTCTACAGAGTGAGTTCCAGTACAGCCAGAACTACACAGTACACAGAGAAACCCTGTCTCGAAAAAAACAAAAACATGGGCTGGAGAGATGGCTCAGTGGTTAAGAGCACTGACTGCTCTTCCAGAGGTCCTGAGTTCAAATCCCAGCAACCACATGGTGGCTCACAACCATCTGTAATGAGATTTGATGCCCTCTTCTGGTGTGTCTGAAGACAGCGACAGTGTACTCATAAATAAAATAAATAAATCTTTAAAAAAAAACAAAAACAAAAACAAACAAACAAAAAAAAGTGAAAAGGAGAGAAAATAAATACTGAAATATTGTCCATCCTTTTATTTTTTTTTATTTCAGGAAAGTTTAATGTCTCCTTAATTTATGGAAATACAGACACAGAGGGAATTGTTCAAGTCAAACTTGTGAACCAAGATGAGCAAATGTTCATATGTAAAAATAGCTGGAGCATGACAGAGGCCAACGTGGCCTGCCTCGACCTGGGATTTCCACAGTGAGTGCTTTTCACAAGTGATCTCCAACTGTTTTCTCTTCGACTGCCTAATCTCTCTACAGTGTCTTTTATGTAACCTGAGCGTGCTAACTACCCACCTCACACCTCACAGCACTGTTGTAGAAACTGAATGTCCAAGTTAGCTCAGCACGGAGAGCCGAGCACAGGGCCTGTCAGCGTGGAATCCCGTGGAGACTCTCACGCCTCACATACACTGCTGACTGTTTTGTGCATCTAGAATGGCATCCACTTTTCCTGAGGTGCTTGATTAGTCTTAGTTTTGTACTTACAAATGCTCTTACTTCTACATCCTTACTCTTATCTTTAACTAGATTCCCCTTTCCTTCTTTCTTTTTTTGTCCCCCTTTCCTTCTCCTTCTTGCTCCCAAGAGCTGGGTGGCCCGAGGGTTTTTATTTCTTTATTATATGTAAGTACACTGTAGCTGTCTTCAGACACCTCATAAGAGGGCATCAGATCCCATTACGGATGGTTGTGAGCCACCATGTGGTGGTTGGGATTTGAACTCATGACCTCCGGAAGAACAGTCAGTGCTCTTAACCACTGAGCCATCTCACCAGCCCTTCCCTTTCCTTCCTTTTCTTTCTTTCTTTCTTTCTTTCTTTCTTTCTTTCTTTCTTTCTTTCTTTCTTTCTTTTTTTTCGAGACAGGGTTTCTCTGTGCAGCCCTGGCTGTCCTGGAACTCACTCTGTAGACCAGGCTGGCCTCGAACTCAGAAATCTGCCTGCCTCTGTCTCCCAAGTGCTGGGATTAAAGGCATGCGCCACCACCGCCCAGCCCCATCATTCTGTATATAGTCTAGATACTAACCCAGTCTCTTCAGATGTATAGCCAAAAAAGGATTTCCTTCCATTCTGGAGGCCATACCCTCACTCTGGGAATTGTCTCTTTGGCTGGGAAGTTCATTTAATTTTTCACGTGATCCCGGCGTCCCCTTTCCTTCTTAAGTTCCCTCTTTTATTATTATTAGTTGTTACTGAAAGAGGCAGTCCTGAGATGGAGCCTATGCTTCCTGATGCCCGTGAAGCAATTCACCCCAGACCTCCTGCTTTTGACTTCTTTGAATGCTTAGCTCAAACCATTTGCAGATGTTCTTACTTTACTACCAGAAGTATGTGAGGTACAGTTTCCCTCTGGGGTTTCCATAAGTGACACTTTATTTATAGTTCAATTCATAACATATCCTAATTTTCCAACACAATTTCCTTTTGGATGCAGTTTTGAAGTTTCTTCTGTACTTTACAGATGAACAAATTCATTTGCTTCTAATTAACTATTGCTTATTCATTTCCTAGTTAATTATATTGTTATTATAAATTGTCTCTCTATGGTTATCGTCTTAAAATATGTGTTGAAATTTGATTTTTTATTTTAAATACTTAACATTCAGAGATCTATGAAACATATATCTGTTACAATAACCAAGTTGTTAACTGTTTTACTCAAATCTTTTCCTTTCTTTCTTTCTTTCTTTCTTTCTTTCTTTCTTTCTTTTCCTTTAAATATATTCTTTTATATATAATACTACCCTTTGAGAATTTCATACAAGGCTATAATACATTTTGGTAGAATCCTTCCACATTATCTCTGAATCACCTTCTTCTGTAATAGTTCCTTCCCCCAACACCATGTATTTCCTTTCTTCTTTTCTTTTTTTCCTTTCACCTTTTATTACCCAGAATCCATTCAATGCTGATGGTACGTGCATGGGCGGAGAGCCATTCACTGGCGCATGAATAGTGGCCACACCCCCAAAGATAAATGATTCTCCCTCCCTGAGAGCTATCAATTAACAATAACTCCTCAACTTGGGGCCAGGCCCCTTGAGTCTCTCCCCCACCCGCTCTGGATTTTTTTTTTTTTAAACTGGCTTGATCTTGTGTGGATGTTGTGCCAGGAGCCGAGCTGCTATGAGTTCATGAGTGGCCCTTTTGTGATTTGGGTGAGCCACGGGATACTTATGATTTTTCATAGTTGTACCTGCAACCTATCATTTCCACCAAAAAGAAATCTTAGTCTTTAATTCCCTGGTATATTTTTCCCCATAAATTTCCTAAGTTCATGGACAGACTTCTCTGATTTCAGCCAGTGAGGATTGTTGGCATTTAACATATATCTTCTCTGCTTTGTTTTTGAGGCAGAGTCTCATGTAGCCCAGGCTGGCCTCAAACACCATGGAGGCAAGGATGCCCTTCAACTTATGTCTGCCACCATCTCTAAAAATGCTTTGGTTATAGGCCTGTGCCACCACACCTAGCTGACAGAGTGCTGGAAATGAAATCCAATGCTCTGTGCATGCTTGGCAAATCCAACCCACCAGCTACAACCCAGGCCCATTTATCGTATTTTCTATAATTTTATTATATAATTTTACATGTGAAAATTTTCATAGTCTTTATTCCTCAAATTGCCTCCAGTGGATTTTTTTTTTGTATGACTATTCTGTATCTTCATTATGGACTCAGAAACTAGAAATACCCTCTTGTGTTCTCTAGTTGCTTTTCATTCTAGTTAATCTGTTACTTACATTAAATTAGTGTTTTACTGCTATTTCCATTTCTGATACATCTTTGCTCAACTTTCCATTTTAATTCATTTTCCCCTAAAGAGAAGTTGGAAACAACTGAACACCCTAGAGTAACTGCTCACTGTGAGTCATTATTTCTGGGCTGTTGGGAAACAGAGAAAGGTTCTCGTCACACATTTTGAACAAACTGAGATGTCAGAGAACAGTATTATATTACTTGCTTTTTGTATTGCCCTGACAAATATTGTATAGGAGAGAAACTTAACAACAGAAAATATGTATTTTTGCCTCTCAGTTCCAGAGGGCTCCCTCTGTCATGACCGGGTCCATTAATCCTAGGTCTGAGGTGAGACATCAGATTGTCATACTGATAAAAAAATGTGTAGCAAAAGGATTCTCATGATGGACAAACAGACCCAAAGGGGCCAGAGACAAGATGTGGTCCCAAAGTATATGCCCCACTGACCTACTTCCTCTAATGAGACTCCACCCATTTGCCATCCCAAATAAGACTATCGTATTATGAACATACCAATGGATTAAATAATTCATTATGTCAGAGCTGTCATGAACTAGTTCTCTCTGGAAATATTCTTTATCACAGACACAGCTAAGCAGTGTGCTTTCCTAAAGAGAATGTCAAAATTGACAACAAAAATTAATCTCCAAAGAGATGCCAAAATACAGCCTTAATACTATCAAGGTTCAACCAAAGACATAGTTTATTGTAAAAGTCAAATGAAACTGTTAGAGTTCAAACAGTTGACCTCCCAAGTCTTTTCCCCCTTTCTTTTTTTATTGGTTATTTTATTTACTTACATTTCAAATGTTATCCCCCTTCCCAGTTTCCCCTCTATGAACTCCTCACCTCAAACCCCCTCCCCCTGCCTCTATGAGGGTACTCCCTCACCCACCCACCCACTCTCGCCTCACCACCCTAGCATTCCCCTATGCTGGGGCATTGCATCAAGCCTCCACAGGTCCAAGGGCCTCCCCTCCCACTGATGCCAGATAAGGCAAGCCTCTGTTATATATGCAGGTGGAGCCATGGGTCCCTCCATGTGCACTCTTTAGTTGGTGACTTAGTCTCTGGGAGCTCTGGGGGGGTCCGGTTAGTGGATATTGTTGTACTTTCTATGGGATTGCAATCCCCTTCAGCTCCTTCAGTCCTTCCCCTAAATCCTCCATTGGGTTCCCTGTGCTCAGACTGATGGTTGGCTGTGAGCATCCACATCTGTATTGATCAGGCACTGGCAGAGCCTCTCAGGGAACAGTTATACCAGGCTCCTGTCAGCAAGAGCCTCTTGGCATCAGCAATAGTGTCTGGGTTTAGTGTCTACAGATGGGATGGATCCCTAGGTGGGGTGGTCTCTGGATGGCCTTTCCTTCAGTCTCTGCTCCACTCTTTGTCCCTGTGTTTCCTTTAGACAGGAACAATTCTGGGTTAAAATTTTTGAGATGGGTGGGTGGCCTAATCCCTCTTCCAAGGGGCCATGCCTAACCTCTGGATATGGCCTTGAGCGATGATACGATCAGCCACATGAGGCTTCCAAAGCAGGAGCAAGAGTGAAGACTCCTCAAAAGAAAAGATATATCTGTACTGACATTTACTGATGTATACTTCCAGAATCCTCTGATCAAGACAACTCACTGTCTTTTTGAATGAACAAAATAACATGATAAGGAGAAGCCAGGAATGACCTTCTCCGATGAGAAGGAAACACAAAATGAAAGGAAGCATTCCTTCTTAATAAAGTTGGGAAAATAACATTCCCTGAATGTTTGCTGTGTTTTCAACCCTGACTGGTTGGTTCAAATAGATTATTTTAGTGTTAGTGTCTTCTACAGTCTTTTAAAATCATTTCGGGGAAAGTTTTTCTGTAGAGCCTTACTTCCTGTGATAAGGTTATAAACACAAAGTTAAATTGTTCTTCCACCAGTTTTCACTCATTCTGTTTGCAGGGGTGTTCGTGACATACAAGGAAGGTTTAATATACCCCTAAATCTCCATATAAACGACACCGAATGCCTGCATGTACGTTGCCGGGGAGTAGAGACCAGTTTGGCGGAGTGTACCTTTACCAGGAGGAGAACTAAGACTCCCCATGGCTTGGCGGGTGTGGTGTGCTACACACAGCATGCAGGTTGGTAGAACCTATAGTAAATAAGCACTGAGAGATGTGCAGTTGTCAAAGAGACAGTGATACCCCTACTAAGTTTTGAGGTTTGGAACTTTTATTTGGGACCCTCGCTGTTCTTTCTGTGCCACTCAAAGCCTACCAGCCAGGTTCCTGTGTGAAAGCAAAATGACCTTCCTCCTCTGCTTCCTCAAACATGAGGAATCAAATAACCAACACAGATAATTTGATTAAACATAAAGAGACACCTTGGCACCTCTTTTGAGCATTAAATTTTATGTACGTTACATCTATTTCTTTAAAATGCTTAAGTGACCACCCTATTGCCTCAGTTTCCCCAGAAATCACAGTCATGTTACTCCTCTATCCTAACTTAAAAATATTTTGCCACCGAGCAGTGGTGGCACACACCTTTAATCCCAGCACTTGGGAGGCAGAGGCAGGAGGATTTCTGAGTTCGAAGCCAGCCTGGTCTACAGAGTGAGTTTCAGGACAGTAATGGCTATACAGAGAAACCCTGTCTCAAAAAACAAACAAACAAACAAACAAACAACAAACAGAAATATTTTGCCTATGTATGGGACAAGGACCAGAATCATATCTTTTCCAGTGCTGAGAAAAATCAAAGAACATGTAAATATCTGGCCCATGTGTACTCAAAGACCAGAAACTGGGTTAGTGCCAGAGCAAAACAATAAAGGGGAACTAGTAGTTCCCCACATCAAGAGATGCTCTAGGCTCCTGAGTCCTCTGTCCTAGCAACCAATACATTGAGCGATGTTTTATTTTTATCTTCAGGTTATTTATTGGTGTTGGCATTTAGTTTTAATAGTCATACAGGTATATAATATATTGTGTACAATTATTACATAAATAAATTACCTGCTAGTAACCTCTATTGTTTGCTGCTTCTGTGTTTCCGTGTGAGCCCTTTCTTCTTGCCAAATCTCATTGCTTTTTTTTTTTTTTTTAGATACGGGGTCTTACTATGTAGCCCTGGCTGTCCTAGAACTCCCTTTGTAGACCAGACTGGCCTTGAACACACAATGATCTGCCTGTCCCTGTCTCCTCAGTGCTAGGGTTAAAGATATGTACCTATCACCACGCCCAGCTGTCCTCCCCTCCCCCAGTGAGTTTGGTTAGGACTGCTTGTATAAGCATATATATAAGGAGCTATTTTGGGAGCATGAGTAACTCACCTGTGCCTAAACCACTGAAGGAGAACCACACAAACCACACACACACATACACATGCACACACATACACACATGCACACACATATGCGTGCATACACACACACACACACACACACACGTACATGCACACGCACGTGCATGCTGCCAGTAGTTCCTCAGGAAGGGACTGGGGCCTTGTGGACACCTCTACTGACCAGGATGAAATGTTGAAGGATTCTGTCTTGTTTGGTCCTTGTGCATGTATTCAAGTGTCTGTCTTTCACAGATGGCAGGAAGGATTTCACAGCTCTCTTCCAGTTCTTCAGTTCTTACATTCTTTCCACCCGCTCCCACCTCTTCCACAAAGGTCTCCGGGCCTCAGACAGGGTGAGATAGATCGGCCCTGTTTATGGCTGAGCACTCGGTACTCACTTGTATTCTCAGCACATTGACCAGACATAAGTGTATGCATCAACCTTCATCCATAGCAAAAAAGGCCATCTCTACCCCGAGGCAAGCCACACTAGTCTATAGAAATAAACACAAATGTTTTGAAGGCAGCTGGACAATATGACCATTTAGCAAACAACACTTGGTAATGTCTTAGTCACTGACCTTACTGCTGTGTAGAGACACCATGACCAAGAACTCTTACAAAGGACAGCTTTGATTATGGCCTGGCTTACAGGTCAGAAGTTTAGTCCATGATCATCATGATAGGGAACATGGCAGTATGGAGACATGGTGGTAGAGAAGGAGCTGAGAGAAACATCCTGATCTGTAGCCAGAGACAGAGAGTCAGTTAGACAGACACCGATCCTGTTTTGAGTTTTTGAACCCTTAAAGCCTACCTCCAATGATGCTCTTCCTCCAACAAGGTCACACCCAATCCTTCTAATCCTTTTAAACAGTTCTACTCCCTAGTGACCAACATTCAAATATATGAGCCTAGGAGAGCCATTCTTATTCAAGCCATCATAAGCAGGTTCCAATGGAATCTTGTTATTTAGCTGAGGCTGATCTTGGGTTTGCAGTGATCCCTCTGTCTCAGCCTCCAGGGTGCTGCGACTAGAGGAACATAGCATCATCCCCACTCCTTTATATTACTTCATGAGTCACATTTTTCTCTTAGGTACCCCTATAATGTGTTACGGATATTACACCCCTGTAATGTGTTACAGATATTACACCACAAAGCCATACATAGATTTCATGACGACAATCCCTGCTTTTCAGATTTCCCAACAAGTCAGTCCTTCCAGTGTGTGAATGGGAAGCACATTCCTCAGGAGAAAGCCTGTGACGGTGTCAATGACTGTGGAGATCAAAGTGATGAGCTGTGTTGCAAAGGTAGGGCTAAATCCACCTTTCAAACCTACACCTTCATCACTATGACTAAAAGTGTCAAGACAGCTCCATTACTGAATGTAAGGTCTCGATTCGTGTGTGTGTGTGTGTGCGTGTGTGTGTGTGTGTGTGTGTGTGCGGTGTTTGTGTGTTGGGGACTGAACCCAGGGCCTTTACATGCTCTATAGGCATGCTACCACTAAGCTGTCACCTCAGCCCTTAGCTCTCTGATAGATAAATAGTGGAAATAACTTCTGCTTGTTATTACACAGGTTGCCGAGGTACAGCTTTCCTTTGTAAGTCAGGAGTTTGCATTCCAAACAAATATAAGTGTAACGGTGAGGTGGACTGCATCACCGGTGATGACGAGACCGGCTGTGAAGGTAATCCACCAGTCTGTGGCCGCTCTACTCCATTATCGAAGCCTGAGTAGGAAACGCCTCTATGTGTCTATGTGTCTATGTGTCTATGTGCATATTTGGTTTGACTTAAAATTAAATTTATGGACCAGTAAGACGGCTCTGTGGGTAAAAGGTGCTTGCTGCTAAGCTTGATGACCTGAGTTCAATCTCTGGGACCCACACGACGGAAGAAGAGAACTGTTATGTTGTCCATTGACTTCCACGTGTACATCACACATATGTCATAACACAACCTTCCAAGGAAATAAATATATGCGATGGCGCCTTCAAAGTTAAATGTAATTAATTGTTATTAGTTAACATACAAGATAAGTTTCATGGTGACGTTTTCAAACAAATATCATGGTGTTTTGCTTACATCTATCCTCCTGGCCCTACTAGATTCTGGATATATTTTGAAGGTTTGCCACTGGTTGGAAGGACTGGAAGCAAATGGGTAGTGAAGGGTGACTTGCAAGGGTGCTGGCCTGAAAGATGAAGGAATGCAGTGTTGTCTGTAGGGATGAGGGAAGCAGTGGGAGGAACAGGATACCCTCCCTATTTATGGAACTTCTCCAGAGCTATGCCTGTAAATGTTGACAATTGGCTTCAGGGAGGGAGAAGGACAACCTGACCTATGGCTTTTGCCATTTCTGTGCTCACCATGGCAGATTCCAGGCTGTTGCCATGCTGTCACAGAGCATGAGCTAGAAAGCCGCAGGTACTGCAAACTCTAGAATCCATTGAAGCTCTGGCATCCATTGAAGTACTTACAACTGTTTCCTATGGGTTTTATACTTATGTTTATCAGCAGTGTTTATCTTTTCAGTGGAATCAATCTGTTCTTGTATTCTAATGTCCTAGTACAAGTTACTCATGTGTAAGGAGTAAATGTTGAACATATGTGAATGGACTGACATTATGTTTGGACATTATTTGATGTTCCAGTATTAGACTTACTAGACTTTTAACTTTCCATTAATATCAGTGTGACGGTTTTACTTGTCAACACAACACAGTCTAGAATCACCTGGGAAAAGAATCTTAATGAGGAATTGTCTAGATAGGGTTGGTTTGTGGACATGTCTATGGGAGATTATCATGATCACAAATGCCTGCCCACTGTAGGTGGCTGCATTCCTTAGGCAGGCAGTTCTGAACTGTGTAAGAGGGGGTCAAAGAGAGCTGAGTACAGACATGCATGCATTGGTTCCTCTCTGTTCCTGATTATAGATCTGATATAGCCAGTTCCTTCCTCCTCTGCTATAATAGACTAGAACCTGCAGTTGTGAGCTAAAATTAACCCTTTCAGCCCCAACTTGCTTTTCTCAGGGAACTTATCACAGCAACCATGAAGAAACCAAAGCAGTTCTTAAAACATACTCACTTCCTCCCCCTTCTATATGTGTGTGTATGTTAATTTTGGTTTGCATTTTTGTTTACTTTCCTGTTTTTATCCTAAAGAAAGAGGGAGAGAGAGAGAAAAAGGCATGGAGTTGGGTAGGTGAGGAGGATCTTAGATGAATTTGGGGAGGGGAACCCATGTTCAAAATATGTCATGTGAAAAATTATTTTTAATAAAAATATACTTTAAGATCCTTTTAAGGATATCAGATTAAACCATTTTCCTTTAAAGAGCATTCAAACAACTGGGCTTAGATTTTTTTCAAAACCTACTTTAATTAAGGTTCTTCAGTGCTTCAACCTCCCTTCTAGCCCAGTAGTGAAGAAAGAAGGTTAATAGGAAAAGGGGGTTGTGGACCTGTTTAGAAGTAGTTCTTTGGAGCAATTATAATCTTTGTTATCAGAATATTAGCAAACACCGGTCCAATAGCAAACACCAAACCCAAATCAGGAGCAGTGGCTCCATCTAGCAGAAACTTCAAGGCTCCACTGAATTTGTATGAGTCATCAGAAGCAGCAAGAATCGGCCTGAATACCCCGAGAAAATTTTTAGTGCACTTCTCTCTATGAGGTGAAGACCAGCAAAGACCTGTGACGTGTTACAAGGCATAGCAATGCACGAGTGTCCTCTCATTGTCTGTGAGACTGTATTTACATTCTTTCTAAACATCATATGCCCTCCTACATGTCTGCCTCAGCAAAACATCCTCTCATGTGTTTGCTTCAGCAAAACATCTGCTAAGACAGCTTTCAGCAAAATGTCATGTGACACAACTGAGTTTCTAGAGAAAGCAGAAATTTCCACTTTAGTAAAGTACATTTATTTTTATTAAATTTAGTTCATTTCTTAGTAAAGAGAGGAAGAAAGGAAAAGGCTACAAGTAGGAGAGTGGTAAGTGAGCCTGGTGGCTACTGAAGCCACACAGTTTCATTGCCAGTGTAATGTTTGAGCCTTTTCCTCGCCTCTTCCTCTTGTTTCTTTTCCTCTCCTATTTAAAATAATAAAGATTAAGGGATATAAATTGTTAGTTTCCAGGGATAAAAATCTGCAATAGGGTAATTACATGCAACACAAAGCATCTTTTCCTACTAATTTCTTGTATATATCGAAATAAATACTGAAATATTATTATTTCAATTGCCCTACTTTAGGATGAGTGCCACCTTCAGTATCACTTCCCTTTTAAAGAAAGATCAAGTGAGGGCATATATGCGTACTCAATGAATTCACTGACTATTAAGTGACCACATTAAAGTTACTAAAATTAAGGCAAGTTTGTATCATCTCTTGATTGCATTTACCTCTTAGAAGTTTTCTGCCATAGATGGGGTTTCTAGTGCTGTGATAAAACACCATGACCGGGCTATAAGCTTTTGTAAACAGGCAGCTTTTGTGGAAATTTACCAGCCTGAGTAGTCATAGACCTTGTAAATAGGTAGCCTTGGCAGACAATACCAACTTAGATAAGGACAAGTGAGTCATAGGCAGAGTCATAGTGACCTGTCCCCTGAACCTTCACCCAGCCGATACACAGTTCTGAAAGATATCTGTATTCCCCCTGAACACCCACACTCCAGTGTCATCCCCTTCCTTACATCCTGCCTTTCTGTGTTTATAACCCCTGTGTGAATGAGTTACGATTTGAGAAAAATAAATAAATTATTTATAAAAACAAAACAAAACAAAAAAACACCATGACCAAAAATAACGTCGGAAGGAAAAGGTTTAGCCCATCCTGTTCTTCATCCCTGAGGAAAGTCAAAGCAGAAACCCACAGGCAGGAACTGGAGCAGAAGCCCTGGAAGAATGCTGCTTAATGACATGGCTTGTATAGCTTGCTCTCTATGACCTGCTCAGCCAGCTCGCCAGCCCCTTGATTTCTTCTTTTATAAAACTTTGTTACTATTAATTTTAAGTTGTTATACTGTTTCTGAAATATTAATGATTTATATGTATTTTATTTAAATAAAATAATCTCTTTGTGATGTTTTGTTTTATTTTTAGAAGACAGACAGCGTAAAATTCATAAAGGTAAGTCCACTTTTTTTAATAGAAGACTTTATAATTCTCCTTCGGGGTACAATAACATGGTGTAGGTTTTATTTTTCCCATGGTTAAAAGTTATTCTTCCCTATGGTAAAACTCTGCTCTTGTGTTTTGTTTTTCTTCAGGCCTTGCACGGTCAGATCAAGGTAAGCTTTTATACCTTGGGATATTGGAAAAATATAGGTGATAATTGTCTTTCTATATTGTATGTGAACTACATATGGTCTGAGCTTTGTACAAGCAAGACCCCAGTTTTCTCGTTAGTTTAGCTGGCAGAAGCCTTTGTTCAGTGTGATAAACTTTCAGCCACACTAATGGGAAAACCACCCACAGTGTGTGCTTACCCACAGATGCCACCTTTGCTCAATATCTGCCTTGTCTTCTTTATTTCTTTTTCTCAAAACCAAACGTTTAAAGAAATTGGCAGCAGATGAAATATAACACATTTCATATTTTGATATTTATTTTATAAACTGGGTGTCTTAGTTGGGGTTTGTATTGCTTTGAAGAGACATCATGACCAAGGTAACTCTTATAAAGAACAACATTTAATTGGGACTGGCTTATGAATTCAAAGGTTCAGTCCATTACTATTAAGGTGGGACTATGGCAGCGTCCAGGCAGGCATGGGGCTGGAGAAGGAGCTGAGAGTTCTACATTTCGTTCCGAAGGCAAACAGGAGAAGACTAGTTCCTCAGGCAGGTAGGAGGAGGGTCTCAAAGCCCTCCCCCATAGTGATATACTTCCTCCAACAAAGCCACACCTATTCCAACAAGGCCACACCTCCTAACAGTGCCACTCCCTGGGTCAAGCATATTCCAACCACCACACTGGGTTTCCTGAGTCCTCCATCTCTTTGGAGCCACTTTAATACAAAGTTAGCATAGAAAGTATTAGCTGTCATTACGACACTTTGAAACTAAGTGTGTTTTGGTAGATTCTCCCCTGCCTCATCCCTCTACTCCATTTCCCCCAGCCACTCTTTGCTTAGTTATTCAAGTCCTGAACCCACATGAAGACAACAATTTGTGGGTTTTTTTTTTTTTCTAGAATTTCTTTCCTGAGAATGAGCCGTATTCAACGCTTGCCCCAAATGTCAGTTCTCAATTAATACCTGTGTTCCATCTCACCAGTAGTTCTCACCTCTCTGGAGCTGCTCACCCTGTGTATTCCTCTTCTCCTTTGTCTCCCTCCTTCCCGCATCTTCCCTTCCTCAGACGCCAGTGATGGGGTAAGGAGTGATTAATGGCACGGCTCAGGTCTGTTTCTGTGATCATCACTGAGTTTTTCTAGGCCTGTCCTGCTCATTTCTTACTCCTGTTTCTTAATCCCGTTTTCCTGGAGGCCATTACTGTGTGGTTGAGTATGTGTGCTGCCCTGCTCTCGTGTGAGCTGGCGATCACATATCGCTCCTTGTATTGAAAATCTCATGTTTCCTTTTATCTTCCTTTTCCAAAGCACTGTGCTTGAAGGCTCTGTCCATGTTGCTGTGTTTGTCTACTCTGTTGCTCTTCGCTGCTTCCTAAAATATATGTTCGGCTTTCTCAGTTTGCTCGATTGTTTGAGCAACGGACTATCTATCAGCCCGCCAGCGCACCGTGATAAACATCTTTCCCAGATTTATGAATTCCTTTGAAACATCTCCTTGGCGAGAGCTTAAGTCTTGGGGTAAACAATTCTCTAATTGAGAAGCAGTACCCGAGTATTCTTCGCCAGAGCTAAGTACCAGTTCTCACATCCAGCTACTCTGTCTGCACTTTCTCCTCACCCGCCAACATAGAATGCTACCATCCTTATACTGTGCTAGCGGCCCACGGCCATGTGGTGGCGCTGTTCATTATTCACGCGGACATAGCAGGCAATGGCTCAGGTCGGATTACGGTCTGTGAGGATTCTTCCTCCTGCCTGTGCTTTACTTTCACCCATTTACATCTTCTCACCACTCACACCTTGACTTTATGTTAGATTTCTTTCATTCCTCTCTTACTGATTTGCAGGAGTCCCTATTGCTGTCTAGATATTAACCCTTTGTCAGCTTTAGACATCACAATATCATCTCCATTCTGTCACCCATCTGTCTATTAGCTTCATCCATGATGAAATCTGTTGAAAAGAAAGTTTTAATTTTGGGTCAGGAAAATGGATTAGGGGATAAACGCAGTAGCCATCTCCTCTCTACTAGAGTCCTATCCCCAAAAACTTAGTGGAGGGAGGACGGAGTCATTGAAGTTATCCTCTGACTTCCACACATGTGCTTATACACACACCCACACAATACTCACATAAGTGTGCAAAAATAAATGTAACAAAACTGAAATCTTTAGTTTTTATGTCACCAAGGACATCAACCATTTTTCCTATGGCCTATGTTTTCTGAGTGTCATACTCTTCTAACGCCCAGAACAGTTCAGCGGCACTGAACTGTCCCTACTTGCCTTTGTTGGGTATTTAATGTCATATTTTAGTCATCTCTGATCCATACATGTACTCGTGTGAGTGCCTCTGAGCGGAGTCCTTCACACCCTGGAACACACCCTAGGCATGTGACATATATGTCTGTTCCAAAGAGAACTGGAGAAATCTAGGAACAAAATCCAAGACCACTGTCTCAAAATAAAGTTGCTAGACTGGCCTGTTCTGTCCCCAGCTATATCCTCACCCCAAGCAGAGCAGCATGTTGGTAGGCATCTACCTGTGGACTTCCAGGCCATAGAGATTATCATCTTGTCTGCCACAGTGTCCTGGGATGGCAGGGTAGAAAGCTCCATTTAAATGTAAGCAAGGAATCAGGGAGCCCTTTTTCTTTGATTTTTGCACCCCAGGCCATAATGCTAGCTAGCCATTCCTATGAGAAAGTCCTGAAGACATATCTCTAGTTGCATAGCCCCTGAAGGAGGCACCTTAGGATTGTGCAGTGTCCCGTGGCTTTTTAACGCCCACCTCGACTCCTCGGTCAGGACCAGTGGCTGCTCTGTTCACCATGTAAAGAGCTGGGAGTGAAGAGAGTTGGGGAGAAGCTCTCTTTCTTCCCTGATCTGAGTGTTTGTCTGCAGGATTTGAGTCTCAGCACTCTGTTGTACCAACACCCGCAGGGATTTCTACAGAGTTCATCTGCATCTTTACAGTTGCCTAGCTATAGGAAGGAAACCAGATGCCATACTTGGGGAGTTTGTCTACAAAAAGAAGAGGGTGATACTTAAAACGATCAGAGTTGGGTCATTTTAATGATCAGATGTTGTCTAGACATACAACATCAACCCCATGGCTTTTCTATTGTTTTATCACAGGAGAAGAAACTGAAATTGAAACTGAAGAAACAGAAATGGTGACTCCTGATATGGACGCAGGTGAGTTCACTTTTTTTTTTTTTTACTGGTAGTTCACTGGTTTCAGCCAGCATTTTAATACCAAGTAAGTGTATATCATGTGTATAATATACACAAATACCATATAAGAGGTATGCATGTGTTGCATATTTAATCAATTCAAGCAATAATTAACTTTGATGTAGGTTTAAGTTTTAAAAACAGTAACACTTTCTTTCTCCTTCCCCGTTGCTTTTAAGAAAAGCAAGCTCATCTTCTTGAGAGCCGCTTTTAAAGCCCAGGTTAGTTAAAATGGTTCTGAAGTGACACATTTCCATAGTTCCACATGAAATTTTTCCTAACAGATAAGAGCTTAGTCAGTTTAGTTTTGTCAAAAACAACTGGATTTCAAGCATCTTCCGAAATGGAAAGTAGTCTACATTAGCTGAGTCGACTTGTCCTTTGTCAGACATAAATCATGGTAACAGGAGTCCCTGAAGCTCTGTATCCTGGGCAGTTGTTCACCAAGGGCCAAACTGAGTTAGATGTGAGTCCATAAGAAGGTAGTAGTTTATTACAGGCAGCAAGGCTGGCTTCTGATCTTGACTACCTTGCTTTTATCGACTATTTAATTTTATCACCTTCAATAATATATCAGTTGATTTGGGGGGATTTTAAAATGAAATCCACATGATAATAACTTCTAATTTCTACGGCCTCAAATTAGCAATTTTCTAAGTAAATCACTGAGTACAGGATTTGTATCTCTGATCTCCAGAAGCCACTGAGGGATTTTCACACACACCCCATTTTGTCTACTGAAGATCACATTCGTTTTCACATTCCATCCATCCTGGTTTCACAGGATTCGGTGAACGATGCTGGCTCTCTTACTGCAAGAGTCTAAACCAAAACCTAAGATCACCACACTCTTTCATCAACACAGTTTGTAGGCGAGGGGAGACCAGAGTGCATCTCTCCACATTCGTTCACAGCTTCTTTTCCTTGGGCCCTGACCTCCTGTTGATATGCATGAAATAACCATCAGTAATAGGAAGTGTCCTTTCTCATTCCAGCAAATGAGTTTCCTGACAAGGCAAATACAGAGAGAGAATAAAGAAAGCATCCTACATCCCATCCTCTTCCTCCCTTGTGCTTTTCCTTACAGCTGCATGGTTTGAGCCTTGCTCTACTGTGGTTGGTTTTTAATTGACAAATACCACATACACACACACACACACACACACACACAGCTCATCTAAAACCTGTTGATCCAATCATCCCATGTCTCTGGCACATGACCTTTCAAGATTAATATATGTGTTGACAAATTATTATACTGATACTTTTTCTGATGAGTTAAAAATGTGACACATAGCTGGCCAGTGGTGGCACACGCCTTTAATCCCAGCACTTGGGAGGCAGAGGCAGGTGGATTTCTGAGTTCGAGGCCAGCCTGTTCTACAGAGTGAGTTCCAGGACAGCCAGGGCTACACAGAGAAACCCTGTCTCGAAAAACAAACAAACAAAACAAAACAAAAAAATGTGACACACGCCTCACCCCAAGTTCTCATTGTAGTAAGGCCTGGACATGTGACATCTACTAGTGCTTGCTAAATGTTTAAGCTTTCAGCCAGCTTTCTACCCAGGGCCACTTTTAGTCAGAACTTTAGGAAATCAAGTCAGTTTTAATACTGAGCTAGAATTTCCCAATAAGTAAACAGTACTGTTTAATCTGCAAAACTACTTACTGATGAATGTGGCCTGCTTTGACACATACTATATAATATGTATGCATGTATTACGTGTATAATCTATTCACAAGTAGGGGGACCTGAATTCAGATCCCAGCAGCCATGTAAAAGCCTGGTGGTGGTGCATGTCTATAATGCTGTTGGTGGGGTAAAGGGCGGGGGGGGGGGGGAGGAAACAGATCACTGGAGCTCATGGCCAGCCGGTCTAGCCAGTTAGTGAGTCCCCTGTTTAGTGAGAGACTACCTCAAAAAATGAGGTGAAAAGGAACTGAAGAAGGCATCTGATGGTTGACCTCTGGTCTCAAATAGACATGCAAATCTACACCTGTATAAACATATCACACACACATGCCCCAAGATACATAGATAGATAGATAGATAGATAGATAGATAGATAGATAGACAGATGAATGGACAGATGAATGTATTATAGATAGAACCAAGAAGTGTCTACCTACAAGCTAATGGTTTCAAGAAAATAATGATATGATCTCTTCCTTTCTTGAAGAAAGAAAACGGATAAAGTCCTTATTACCTAAACTATCCTGTGGAGTCAAAAGAAACACTCACACTCGCAGGAAAAGAGTAATCGGAGGGAAGCCAGCAGAGGTGGTAAGCCTGCATGAAAATCACATGACTTCCAAGGGTCAGCTTGCGTCAGAGAACAGTAAGAGGATGGTGTGCTCTCGGGAGACCATGACTTTATGTGGAAATGTCTTAGGGTGGCCTGTTGGTGACACCATCCATTAGTAGAGCAGTAACCACTCAAATGTCTCTCATAGGGAGACTACCCATGGCAGGTGGCAATTAAGGATGGCACAAGAATCAACTGTGGGGGCATTTATATCGGTGGCTGTTGGATTCTGACTGCTGCACACTGTGTCAGGTAAAAATGTCTTCAGTATGTTTCACATTTCTTGAAACATGAGAAATAAATAATAGATATGGTGGTGGTAGATGAAAGCTTGCATGAGAAACTGAGTTCTCCACTGCTATCAGTTAAATGGCTTCCGGTATTCATGACCTAGACCAGGTCCCTCAGAACCTACTGTGTTCTCTACAGATAGACCAGGTTGCTAAACTCTAGCGAGGGCAGAGTTTAAATACTGAATGATTTTATTTGGCTCATTTGCCTTGTGCCAGCACAAATCTGTCTAGAAGAGTTTATGACTAAGCATTTATGAAGGAGAAATAGTAACCTGACATTCCTGATGGTCTTTCCATTTAATGTGCATTCTAGGCAATAAAATGCCCGATGTTCAATGCTAATTATCTGATATACTGATCCATCATTGGCTGGCTCACTCTTTGAGTCTAAATAATTTATTTGTATGTGCCCAGCTCAAAGCTGCTTTGAAGGCAAGGCATTGTACCAGGTAGGGGTACCACTTCTGTTGATATTGGGAAGATCCCTGAAGTGCAGCAGGCTGCTCCTGACAGACTTTGAATCACTAAAGCAGGCAGCAGAGGAGTCAGAGGAAACCCATCTGCTGAAGGCCAATCATACTATGTATCCCTTTGACAGAGTCTTAGGGTTTTACTGCTGTGAACAGATACCATGACCAAGGCAACTCTTATAAAAGACAACATTTAATTTGGGATGACTTACAGGTTCAGAGGTTCAGTCCATTATTATCAAGGCAGTAACATGGCAGCATTCAGGCAGATATGGGGCCAGAGAAGCTGAAAATTCTACATCTTGATCCAAAGGCAGACAGGAGAAGACTGGCTTCCAGGCAGCTAGGGGGAAGCTCTCTCAAACCCTACCCCCTCAGTGACACATTTCCTCCAACAAAGCCACACCTATTTCAACAAGGCTATGCCTCCTGATACTGTCAATCCCTGGGCCAAGCATATTCAAACCACCACAGACAACAGGGTTTTAAAATTCTCAGGTCCAAGAATCAGGGTAGACATAATGTGGACACAGCTTTAACATGTGACAAATGAGAATTGCAAGTCACACACATATTCAGTGGGGAGTGTTGTAAGTGGCTGTATTATTTTGCTGGTAAATACCAGACACTGAGTGACTTAAAAAGCACAGATTTATTTTCTCACTATTCTGCAGGCTAGAAGATCAATGCACAGCTTGTGTTTTCTTGGAGTCTCTTGGCTTCCGTGTGCTCTCTTCTCATGGCGCCTTTCCTCTGTGGCCTTTCCTCTGTACACACGTAGCTCTGAGATTTCACTTTATCCCTATGAAGACCCATGCCTTACTGGATTAAAACCCAACCTTTACAACCCCATTTAACTTTAACTGCCTCCAATTAAAAGGACCATCTCCAAATGCAGTCACGCTGAGATTCAGGACATCCAGAATGCATCCAACAAATTCAGCCCATAATAGCGACAGGATTGCAATCCTTCAAAAGCTTGATTGGTTGACCAATCAAGGTCAACTTGCAAAGGGATTCTGGCCTCAATTTGGACTTGACCATGAATGCAGTGAGCTCGTTTCGTGAGCACTTCTTATGGCCTGGATCCTAGGTCAGGCACTTTCACATACTGCCTTGTTTAGCATGGTCAGCAGTCCGAAAGGGTAACTAGGGTTCCTCCCACTTTGCAGAGAAGCGTACTGAACTGAATAAGCTAAAGAAATGACTTAGCTGAAGCTATAGAACGAGTCTGGTAGTAGAGCCAGGACATTATTAGCGTTTGATGACAATTAAGATGAATGCCTTCTTAGGAAATTTTAGGTGGTCTAACTTTCTGAGGTGGCATCTCCATTGAATGATGAAGTGTGTGTTGAATGACACCCTGGAAAAGCCTGGAAAGTGGAATAGCAAGCCTCCTCTTCTACCTTCCTTCTTTTTTTTTCTTTTTTTTTTTATTGGATATTTTATTTACATTTCAGATGTGATCCCCTTTCCCCATTCCCCTCCTACCCAGGAACCCCCTATCCCATCCCCTCTCTTTCTGCTTCTATGAGGATGTGGCCCCACCCACCTACCCACTCCCACCTCCCCAGCCTCGAATTCCCCTACACTGGGGCATCCAGCCCTCACTAGACCAAGGACTTCCTCACCTACCTATGCCCTACAAGGCCATCCTCCCTTACATATACAGCTGGAGCCATGGGTCCCTCCCTATTTGCTCCCAGTCTAGTGGTTGAGACCCTGGGAGCTCTGGTTGGTTGGTATTGTTGCTCTCCCCACGGGGCTACAAACCCTTTCAGCTCCTTCAGTCTTCTCTCTCACTCCTCCATTGGGAACTCCTTGATCAGTTCAATGGTTAGCTCTAAGTATCTGCCTCTGTATATGTCAGGCTATGGAAGACCTCTAAGGAGACAGCTATCTCAGGCTCCTGTCAGCATGCACTTCCTGACATCCACAGCAGCTTCTATCTTTGGTGACGACACATGGGATAGATACCCAGGTGGGACAGTCTCCAGACGACCCCTCCTTCAGTTTCCGTCCCATGCTTTGTCTCCATATTTGTGCCCATCAATATTTTGTTACTCCTTCTAAGAAGGATCGAAGCACCCACACTTTGGTCTCTGGCAGTTCCTCAGAAAATTGGATAGAGCATTACCTGAGGACCCAGCTATACCACTCCTGGGCATATACTCAGAAGATGCTCCAACATATAACAAGGATATATGCTCCACTATGTTCACAGCAGCCTTATTTATAATAGCCAGAAGCTGGAAAGAACCCAGTTGTCCTTCAACTGAAGAATGGACACAGAAAATGTGGTACATTTACACAATAGAATATTACTCAGTTATTAAAAACAATGAATTCAAGAAATTCTTAGGCAAATGGATGGAACTAGAAAATATCATCCTGAGTGAGGTAACCCAATCACAAAAGAACACACATGGTATACACTCACTGATAATTGGATATTAGCCCAGAAGCTTACAATATCCAAGATACAACTCACAGATCACATGAAGCTCTACCTTCCTTCTTAAAGATGCTCCTCTCTTAGTTTCTGTGGCACCGCATCCCCTTGGTTTATTTCTCTGCCCATACCTCTTCTGCTGTCCTCCAGGTTTCATCTGTGCTTGCATCACAGAGCCTCTGAACAGTTAGAGCTCCTCAATGGTCAGCCTGGCTTCCTCTCCTCCTCCGACTCATTCTTCCTAAAGTTATCTGTGGTCTAAAATCCCACTCTAAGATGACTAAAATGTAGTCACAGTAGAGCCTTTTCTCCAGCTACTGACCTACATCCATCCATAGGTCCTGGCTACATCAAAATTACACTGGGAGCTGGAGAGATGGTCCAGTTGATTAACTGCTTGTCACACAAGGATAAAGACCTGAGTTTAAGCTGAAGAACCCACATTACAAAAAGTTTAAGTTAGGTGTGGTGACATGTGCTCATAATACAGCACTGGGGAGGGAGCTCCTTAGGGCTTGCTGGCCAGCCAGCATGAGTTCTTGACCAATGAGATTCTGTCACACAAGTAAGTTGGGCAGTGCCTAAGGACAATATCCAAGATTTATCTCTGGTTTATCTGCAAACATGAACACAAATGAACGTGAGCACAGATATACACATACACACACACACACACAGAGAGAGAGAGGGAGGGAGAGAGAGAGAGAGAGAGAGAGAGAGAGAGAGAGAGAGAGAGAGAGAGAGAGAGAGAGAGAGAGATTGGGCTCTAAATGTCCAAGGCTTACCGTATATGCCAGCTCTTAAATATGGTCCCATTCCAGTGCTTCCTGTCTTTACAGACACCATTTATGTGGTTGACACAGGTAGAAATCTAAGGATCATCCTTACTTCCCTCTCTGAGCCTCCCTACAGCAAGGCATTCTTAATGTCTAAAAATGTCAGACCTTATCTCCTTTCCTATCACTGTCCTTATCATCTGACTGCATGACTGGCCTCCAGTTGCCTTTCCTACATGCACCCTGTCTACCCACGGTCCAGCCTGTCTGTTCTCCACTGTGTAGCGCATACAATTCAAGAGCTTTGCAGTCCTCCTCCGATAGGCATAGAAACAAAACTGTCAACACATATAAATCATATAAGGCCATATATGTCTTGGCTTCCCTTTCTGTCACCAGTCTCACACTGCTTCCTGCCTGTTGAACCACCCACTCTGGGCTCTTTCAGATGCTCAAGAAAAATTTCTCCCTCTGCAATTTCTCTTCATAGATCCTTTCCCCTGCCTGGCATGATCGTTCTTGACTCTCTTACCTAGTTAATGTTGCTTTTTACTCAGATTCAACTCAACCCATTATTTCCTGTGGAATCATCCCCGAATGTTTTTAATCAAAGCCCTCCTGATAAGTTCTTAAAAGCCTTTCTCCTGTCCATTCCCCTCACTCCTTCACAGAATATCTCTCTTCAGCATTGTGATCACTCATTCAGTGATGCGTGTTTTCTAAATGCTTTCTGGTTTTGCTAACTTCTGCTCCCCAGTGCCTGGTAAAATTCCTGTCTGTGTAGCTGGCAAACACTATATCTGTGCCCAGGAACCCATATAAGCAGAATTAACCTTCAAGGAATAGTTATGATCCCGGAACCTATAATACAACCCAAACCAACATGGATGGCAGCATCCTTAGAACACTTAGGTATAAGTGAAAGCATCCAAACATCACATTATCTCCTAGGACACTGCTGCTGAACAGTACTGTGACTGCGCCATTATGAAGGAAAGATAAATTCTATTCAGTTTGTGCTATTTGATTAGAAAACAAGATTATAGATGATTTTTAATAATATACAGAGGACATAATTTAGAAAGATATTTTGAATGTTCAGGATTTTGCTCATGGACAGTCCACTCTTTGACATACTTCATTATTTGGAAAGGTTAGACAGATCATAGGAATAGCTGGGGTCTCAGTGCTCTCTCCACCGACCACTCAATCACCCTAGTTTACATACATGTAATTCTTCAGTATCATATTTGTCTTAGTTAGAATTTTACTGCTATGAACAGACACCATGACCAAAGCAACTCTTATAAGGACACCGTTTAATTGGGGCTGGCTTACAGGCTCAGCGGTTCAGTCTATTATCATCAAGGCAGGAACATAGTGGCATCCAGGCAGGCATGATGCAGGAGGAGCTGAGAGTTCTACATCTTCATCTGAAGGCTGCTAGTAAAGGACTAGCTTCCAGGCAGCTAGGAGGGTTGTGAAGCCCACACCCACAGTGACACACCTACTCCAACAGGGCTACTCTCTTTAATAGTGCCACTCCCTGAGCCAAGCATATACACCATCACAATATCACTAAGGATTAAAACACTGAGATTTATCCTTTAAAGGAAAGACTGCAAAGATGAAGTATCAAGATCTGTTATCTTTTTCTTGATATAGTTCATTTCCTGTTCCTTTCTCTTACAGACCCAGTAAATATCGAAATTACCAAATATGGACGGCTTTATTAGACTGGCTAAAACCTAACTCTCAGTTGGCAGTTCAAGGAGTGAGCAGAGTTATTGTTCACGAAAACTATAATGGAGCCACCTACCAAAATGACATAGCTTTGATTGAAATGAGAAAGCTCCCAGGCAAGAAAGAATGTGAGCTCCCCCATTCCATCCCTGCCTGTGTCCCATGGTCTCCATATCTATTCCAACCCAATGACAGATGCATCATCTCCGGATGGGGTCGAGAAAAAGGTATATGCTTTACCTTCAGGGTTGGAAATTGGATTAGAAATGCATGGGGGCCTGTCTAATACTAACAGAAATATTGTGTACTGAAAAGTGAGAAAAGTGAGTGCCCATCCAGTAAGGGCCGCTTGCCTGGGCTCACAACCCCATTATCAGAAGGAACATGAAATTGGAGATGTAGCTTAATGCTTGGGTGCTTGTCTAGCATGTGCAAGTTCCTGGGTTTGATCCCCAGGACCAGAAAAAACAAAAACAAAAACAAAAAACAAATGTGTTCTCATGATGGTGCACACCTATAATCCCAGAAGCAAGAGGATTGGGAGCTCAGGACCATCCTTGAGGCCAGTAAGAGTTGCTTCATTTTTGACATAGAAAAGTGCTAATTAAACAGTTTTAATCACACAGGGCTGAGACACAGGCAGAGAGAATAATTTGGCATAAGACAGTTGTAAGGTATGCAATTATATTACTGTGATTTTATACAGTCACTTATCACATTAAATTTTTATCAAGCAACTATTTTGTGCAAGAAGATTCTGGATGTTGGTAAGGAATGAGGCAGGACTAGCCCCTGAGCTCCTGGAACTTCACATAGTGAGGAAAAAGACAGACTGACTGGAAAACTCCATCATTTGCATCAAATTGCTGTGAGCTGGGAAACAGAAGAGGGGACCTGGGACAAAGTCTTGCTCCTCATCCCACCCGCCTCTCTTCGGGTGTAGTGCTTCTCTCATTTCCCTTGGGCTGTCAGTCAGTAGCACCTGACCCTTCTCTTTTTACAGACCAAAGGTGTTCAAGTCACTTTGACTTAAATGTGAGGGAAGTTCTATCTCCTTGTCCATCACTTCAGGTCACTTATATAGGTCCTTCCTCAAGAGTAAAAGCATGTACGAGCTGACAATGGCATTGTATTCTCTAACTTCTTCAAGGCTGCTTTCTGATGGTAACTTCAAGGAAATCCGTGGTTGTCAGGAAAGACATCAAGGATGCATACGGGAAGGCTCCATCACTGTCTCCTATGTCATTCCCCTATGGAGTCCATTGACTGTAGGAGAGGGTTACACCTCAGTCACCACAAGGGTCAGCTCTTTATTAAATAGACTGTGACTTCAGGCCTCTCCTTCAATAGCCTTCCTTCGCTGTTCATTTAAATTTAGAAAGATAAATCTAGAAACTTATGGGATGTGAAGACTATGATTTTAATGTGCCAAGGAAGTATCCTCAGTAATTAATATCTGTAATAATGAATAAAGTACATTCATTTATCTTCTTAATGGGTTACTAAGCTAAGACAATTTTAATTTAGGTTTCTCCTTTGCAGCTTCTAAATGTCTCTTTTCTCACTTTGTATAGATAACCAAAAAGTCTACTCACTTAGGTGGGGTGAAGTTAACCTAATAGGCAACTGCTCTGAGTTTTACCCAGGTCGCTACTATGAAAAAGAGATGCAGTGTGCAGGTAAGTGCTCAGAGGGTAACCTGGGGTACCCATTCTATTAGTCTGCTTTGATTCTTCCCGATTGTATCCGAATCTCCTTACACAGTGGTGCAAAGCACAAAAGTCAAGCAGAAAAACTATGCCAACTTAGGGAAACAGACGGAAGGTTTACAAATGATTTCCCATTCTGTACCTCACTCTGCAATCCCAAGAGGGACCCAAGACAGCCCTGTCAGGAAAGTTTTTAAAAAGTGAAAGTCGGCAGGGCAGTGGTGGTGAACGCCTTTAATCCCAGCACTTGGGAGGCAGAGGCAGGTGGATTTCTGAGTTCGAAGCCTGCCTGGTCTACAGAGTGAGTTCCAGAACAGCCAGGGCTACACAGAGAAACCCTGTCTTGAAACCGCCCCCCCCACACCAAAAAAAAGTGAGTCTTTCTGTGCATTGGTGTGAGGGACAGGAAAGAGGTGCAAGGGTCCTGACAGATGGAAGAAAATGTACTTTTCTCTCTCTCAGGCACCAGTGATGGGTCCATTGATGCCTGCAAAGGAGACTCTGGAGGCCCCTTGGTCTGCAAGGATGTCAACAATGTCACTTACGTTTGGGGCATTGTGAGCTGGGGTGAAAACTGTGGGCAGCCGGAGTTCCCAGGTGTCTACACCAGAGTGGCCAATTATTTTGACTGGATTAGCTATCACGTGGGGAGGCCCCTTGTTTCTCAACACAATGTCTGAAGCTACGACCTCCTTCTTTCTACACTTATTCTTTCAGGAGTTACATTTTAATTGAAATGAAACTGTATAATTAGTTCTCCTCAGAGCTGGCAAGAAGCAAGTCTTACTGGCTAGTCCTAAAGTTTCTTCAAAGTGTATGCCATTTTAGAATTCTGCCATGTAATCCCCAATAAATATTTCAGTTAAGCATACAAGGTGGTTTGTGTTTGTTTGTTTTTGTTTGTTTGTTTATCAGTGCCTAACACCACAGAACTACACCCTCAGCCCACACATTTTATTTACAGATAGTTTGATTACATTAACTCTCCAGGAAGGCATGACTTTTTGACGGTAGTTTGATGACATTAGACTCGCACAAGACTGTGTTCAAGTCACACATCTGCCAACAACTACATTAGACATTGGGTCATTTGTTATATTCTTCGTGTCTTATTTTCCATCTTGTGGTTTCCCCTGGGGAGACATGAACAAGCATCTATTCATCCTAAAAGGGGCACCAACTGCAGACCAAAGAAATGATCACACCCAAGTCTAGCTTGATAAAGCAATGAGCATACTGGGGCTCCTTCAGGAACATGGAGGAGTAGTTACTTAAGGTAGCTAGATCACCAGTAAGCTCACCCAAGTATAGATGATAACTCAGAGGAGTTGCATCTCCCTCCAGGGCTTACTACCCACTTCGTAGACAATTCCACAGAAGAAAGCCTCCTTGCCCAGCTGCTGCTTACTGCTAACACTACACTGGAGAAGGACCTAGTGTTAGCATTTTGTCTAGGCTCCGCCCCACAGTTACCTGGCAACAGCCAGGTGTGCCTGACTCACTATAAAAGGGCTGCTCATCCTTCCTCTCCCTTTTGCCTTCTTGCTCTCTGTCCTGTTGCTCCTTACCTCTCTCTCCATTCTCCTCCCCCCATTCTCTCCTCCCTCCCCCACTTCTTTCCACATGCTCATCGGGGACCTACTCCCCTGCGCTCTCTCTCTCTCTCTCTCTCTCTCCCTCTCTCTCTCTCTCTCTCTCTCTGTTTCTCTTACCCTCTCAACTCCCCTCCCCATGCCCTGAATAGACTCTATTCTGTACTATAGCATCATCTTGTGGCTGGTCCCTCAGGAGGAAGGGATACCTCAGCATGGGCCTGCGGAGACACCCCCTTCCCCCACACCTAACTACACATTCACCAAAATATATTTCTTCTCTCTTTATCTTTTTATAAAACAACACCTATTGTCTCTTGTACCTTTCTGAGCTCCCTGAGTCTAGTGAGTCTCTTTAGTTTTCTGGCCTTTATGAACCCCTCTCCCTCTTTAAGAAGGAAAAAAAGCTACAGGGCATTCCACAACAAAGGAAGGTGTGAAAATGGATCCCTGTTTACGTAAAAAGCCTGGCATCATATCTTTGATGGGACAGTGACACCTCCCAGCTCTTGCCCCATTCCTCTGCTTCTTTAAGTAGTAACACATTTTCCTCCTGTCACAGGCTCCCCTTGACCCTTCCTGGAACCCTCTCCACAGCCCTCCATGCTGTCACAGACACTAGACTGCTCTCCTGCCAGCAGCGCTTGACTGTCTGTCCGGTTCCTTGTTCTAAGCCTCCTTGCCAGCCACGTCCTTCTGGTTGCTTCTTCTACTTTGTTCTCTCTTTGGGGTTCTTCATCTTGACTCAGTTGTCAGTTCGACTCACAGTCCAAGGACTCATGAATTCATATCTCCATTCTCAACCTTTCCTAGAAACATTAAGTACTTGCCACTTAGGGAGTACTGTGGTCAACCCTGTATTTCCTAACTGTGCCCCTTCCCCTCCATCTCTGCACGAGGCATCACCATTTTGTCAGGGATACAGCAAGTGCTCCGCCTCCTCCACCACAACAGCCCGCTTTAATCTCAGAGCAGCGTTGATCATTCTCGAGGTATCGAGGTATCGTTTTCATTGCTTTCCTGCCTCTTCTCCAACTGTCGCCCCAGGGACAATATGAGACAGATGAGAGTCCTTACCTGTCCTCCTCTTGGCCGTACCTCTTGCTCTTAATTCAGAGATGTTCAGTGAATCAGCATTAACTTTACGATTTGTTTTAAAACCAACGCTGCTATTGTGAAGCAGAGAGTGGAGACGTCTATCTCCAACTGGGTTTGTGCTCCACCCCCTCCAAGAACTGCTGCGGTCAGATAATGAGGAGCACAAAAAGGAGAGCCTTTATTGTCAGTTTGGGGTTGACAACTTCAAACAATTTCCCATGAACTCACAGTAGCCACTGGAAGCCAGGGGAGAGCAGCTACAGCTCTGAGAAGTGTTAAAGCTCCAGGACAATGTGTGGAAGATATTTTAGAAGACACCTGTGTGTAGAAACTCAGAAGTGGGAAAGGCTGAAAGCTCAGAACCCCATTCTGCACACTGAAACCTGCATCAACAAAACAAACCCCAGAATGGACTGGGCTGAGGTTCTCAAGGGCAGTGACTCAGCTTTCCAAGGTGGCTCCACACAGAAAAAGACCGTGTACAGTGGGAACAGATGTTCTGACTCCAGGGTTTTAGCAGGTCAGGGGTGTCTCTCAGGACTCCAAATCACAGAATCCAATATGGTCAGCTTAGTACAAATATAGATTCAGTGCCTCCATCAGATTGGCCTATAGACAAGTCGGTGGGGCATTTTCTTGATTAATGACTGATACGGGAGAGCCGTGTAACTGGGGACAGTGCCACCCTTAGGCAGGTGATCTGAGCAAGTCAGGAGGAGCAAATCAAGTGGAGCAAGCCAGTAAGTAGTGTCCATGGTCTCTGCTTCGGTTCCCATGTCCAGGTTCACGCCCTGACTTCTTGCCCTTACTCCCCCAGAATTGTCAGAGGACATAAACCTTCCCATCCTTAAGTTGCCACTGATCATGATCTTTCATCACAGCAACAGAGACAAAACTGTTATACTAACAGGAGCTGTTAGTATAGTCTTGCTTTTATAATAAACCAAGTTGAAAGTAAAGATGGCAGGAAAGCCCTCACCTACCTCAGGAAAGAGACCCCAGGCCATCCTGAAGTCAAAGAGTTAACTAAGGACAATGCAGCTGCTTATTGGTGAGTTAAGAGAACAGAGAGTTAAAATAATTACCAGCCTCCACACCAACTTGACTAACAGCCTGCAGACAGTCACTGTCAATGCTACCAAAGCTAGAGTCAGAGATGGACAGAGCAGCACTTCCACCACCCACTCCTGGGTGAGCAGCACAGGATACACAATCGTCTCTGGTTGGGACAGAGGGACACACGTCGAGCATGTGGCCCCTCCATTGTCAGGGTGCAGCAGAGCTCAGAGAACTAATACATCTCACGGCAGCGGCAGCCTTTGTCTAGTTCCCATCATAGTCTTATAAAACCTCTAGACAACGACCTTCACTGGCTTTTCCTCTCTTAGAGCCCCTCCCATCCTGGGCGTCTCCTTTTCTCGATTCCTTTTTCCCCTGTAATTCTTAATAAAGCATAGCCCACAACTGTTCATATCTTTTTTTGTTGTTGGTATTATTTTTTTTTTATGACAAGGTTTCTCTCTGTAGCCTAAGCTGTCCTGAAATTCACTCTGTAGACCTAGCTAGCCTCAAACTCAAGAGGTCCTCCTGCCTCTGCCTCCCGAGTTAAAAGATTAAAAACATGTACCGCCACCACCGGGCTACTGTCCTTATCTTTAATCGTCATTGGCACAAGACAGTAAACTCTAGTCACTGTTCCAGGTCAATCCTAGATGACCATGTCTGGTACCCTTGGGTCATATATAACTGGGTTGTGAATAGTCTTGTCATAATCAAGATTCCTACATCATATGGGGTTAGATGGAAAATAAAATATGAAGCTGTACTTTGCACAACCAGTAGTAAGGAAACTCACTGGAGATCAGCCTGAGTCACCAGGGGACATCCTCAGAGGGGAACTTAATCTGATTTATGAATTGTCATAATTATTGTTAATTGTCAACTTGACAGAATCCAGAATAATTTAGGAAATGAGCCTCTGGTCATGTCTGTGCAGAATTATCTTGCATACGTTATCTGATGTGAGAAGACCTATCTCAATTGGAGGTGGGACTATTCCCTAGGCAAGGGACTCTAGACTATAGTATAAAGTTTAGAAAGTGAGGCACTTGTTACTCTCTGCTTTCCAATTGCGATGCAACCTGCTGCTTGAAGCTCCTGTCATTTTAACTTCTTCCTGTGGTCAAGTGGATCCTGGAATTGAGCTAGAAAAACAAGCAAGCCTTTTTCAGTAAGTATTAATATTATTATTATGTGTTTGTGTGTGCATGTGGAGGTCTGAGGTTGGGGAACTCTCTTCTCTCCTTCTACTGTGCATCCCACATATAAAGAGATTATTAGGCTCACATAGCAAACACTTAGCTTTCTCATTGGTTCTTAATGTTGCTTTTGTCAGAGTATTTTCTCACTGCAACAGGAGAGAAAACAAAGGCATGGAAGAGCTTCCCAAGCAGCTTCCCAAAGGCCTCACAGCTTGAGGAGCCAGCCACACACAGGATGGATAGCAGCTCAGTGTCCCTGGTACCCAGGGTGCATCAGAGAAAAGGACAAGCTGGGTGTGGCCTTGAGCCCAAGAGTTGAAGCCACTGAAGAATTGTATAAAGTCCAAACGGGAGGCAGGGAGGAACGGGTACAGGGGAGGGTGGATGACTGACATGAGATATGGAAGACTGGAGATCCCCAGACTACTCCAAGGGAAACTGAAGAAGACAGAAGCCACCTTGGGGAAGGAGAGAGTGGCCCTGGTTCTAGATAGGCGAAGGAGGGAAAATACAGTGTCTGGGGACAAAACCGATGACACAGTACCAGGGAGGGGTGGTCTATGGTGAGATTTTATCTTAAATATGAGGTGACTGGTATGGCCATGGATGGCAGACAATAAACAGAAGGGAGGAACTGAATCCGGTTTAACCAGCCGTGTTCTTGTGCAGTGTGTAAAAAATGAGAAAAGGTGCCACCAGAACCTGGCATTTGAGAATGTAATCCCCCCGCCCCGGGGGTGGGGGTGGGGCACGGGCACAAACCAAGTCTTCAGAGCACAGATTATTGTTAAGGTAAAAGACATTAGTTCGCCAAGATGTAAATGTGTAAAGAATAGAAAAGAGAGAGGCTTGGAGCCAGGATCCTAGCACTTAGGAGGATGGTGTGTTCAAGGCAAGTTGGAGGGCAGCCTGGGCCATAGGCCAAGACCCTGCCTGTCTCGGAAAAAATCAACTGAGGGCTGGTCTCAGGTAACCTTACGGCATTTGTCCCATTTTGGAAGACATACTCCTGCCTCCCTCTCCTCTGCCTAATCGGTGATTAGCCTTTTCTCTACAGTATTTAGAATTTTAAGGAGGGATAACTGAACTTGTCCTTCCTTAAAATTAGAAGCTATGGGGGAAGTGCTCTGTTTGAGAATTCCATCCTCAATGACCCTCAGACACTGCACTGCTAGGATTGCAACCGATTACAAGGTTCCCAGAAGGACCCAGGAGGCAAATCCAGGCTTGGTAGGGTGCAAGGCCAAGCGGGCAATCACGTGTTCAAACAATTCCCTGGGCTGGACTCCAGGCCATGCCCAGAAAAGGCTGGGACTGCTGAGCCCAAGTGAGGCTGTGCTACTAGAGTCGTTCTAAACTATGGTGCCTCGGTAAACCCGAGAGCTTTGAAAAACCAAGCAAGCAAACAAACCTCACTAGAAGCCGGGAGGTGCTGGCTGGTGTATGCTTTTAATCCTAGTAGACGGATCTCTGAGTTCGAGACCAGCCTGGTCTACAGAGTGAGTTCCAGGACAGTCAGGGCTACACAGAGACCCAGTCTTGAAAAACAAAACAAAAAACAAACAAAACAAACTCATTACGGTGCTAAAACAAAGCAATGACTATGTCGAGGGCACGGACAAGGGCGTTTTTACGACTCCACAGAGTCATGACGCAAAGCTACGGGAAGCGCTCGGGAGACCACGTGGGCGAGGAGGTCGCCACCGCACTCTCCAGGCTCCCACGCTCCGGCGCATGCGCACTGTGCAGGCCGCGGCCGCGGGGAGCGAGCGGCGCGCGTGCCCGGGCAGGCCCTCCGTTTGGCGCGGCTCAGTGACGGGGCGCGGGCGCGCGAGCGCGGAGGAGGCGGGGGCCTGAGCCGGAGCGCGCGCCGCTGCCCAGCCCGGCCGCCCCGGCCCTGCAGATGGTGGCTCTGCGGCCCGCGCCCGCCCGGGGCCCTGCGCTCCTGCTCCTGCTCCTCCTGATCACCGTGCGCGGCCAGGAGCAGGACCAGACCACCGACTGGAGGGCCACCCTCAAGACCATCCGCAACGGCATCCATAAGATAGACACGTACCTCAACGCCGCGCTGGATCTGCTGGGCGGGGAGGACGGGCTCTGCCAGTACAAGTGCAGCGACGGTGAGCCGCCGGGGCGCGGGGAGAGAGGGGGGATGGAGGAGGGAGGGCGGGGGCGGGGGACTGGGAGAATCTGTGCGGGGCAAGTGAATGGGGGGACCGGTATGGAGCGAGGAAATGAAGGGACTGGTGCGGGGCAGGGGGATGGAGCGATAAGTGTGCAGCAGGTAGATGGGGGGGGGGGATAAATGTGGGGCAGGTTGACGGGGATGGGGTGGGGGGACACTTGCGGAGCAGGGGAATGGGGGACAGGTAAGGTGCGAGAAGATGGAGGGACACTTGCGGAGCAGGGGGCGGGGACAGGTACAGGGAAGGGGGATGGAGGGACAAGTGTGGAGCCGGAGTTGGAGGGATAAGTGTGGGGAGCAGGGGGATGGGGGACAGGTAAGGTGCGAGAAGATGGAGGGACACTTGCGGAGCAGGGGGCGGGGACAGGTACAGGGAAGCGGTGGCGGGACAGGGAGCTAGGGGAACAGGTGCCAGGCAGACATTGACTGCGGGTGTGGAAAGAATGAGCAGCGCTTGGAGCGTGCTGTCCTTGGGATTGAGCAAGCTGGGAACAAATGTGAGAGGTCACCTGAGTGCGCGCTCTGCACTCTGCTCTCCTTTGCTTCTGAGTTTTTCCGCCCTCTTTCCCCGCCATTGCACAAAGTTGCCTAAGAACTTATTGATGTACGAAAGCTGGGAGGGAAGTGGGACTGATTTTTAGCGCGTGTGGACACACACGCGCACACAGACACACACACACATCATATAATTGATTCAGTTAAACATATAAAGCCGAACGACAATTTAAAAGCCACCAGTTGATATTAAATGCTGTTTTGTTTGCTTATCTGCAAAGCTAGGTAGTAAAATAAATTGTGACTTTTGTGTCGATTTCTGCTGTACTTGGTTTTTGAGAGAGGTATACTGCATTGAAAGAGTTCCCCTAACTTCTAGGAAACAGTCTGTTAAGACTTGCAGTTTTGTTTTGCTTTGATTTTTGAGACAGGGTCTCAAGTAGTCCACACTGGTATCGAACTTGGGATATAGTTGAGGCTGGCCTTGAACTCCTGTTCCTTGGCCTTCCGGGTGCTTGGATGACAGACACAAGCCACCTTGTCCGCGTTGTAGCTTTCATTGGGTATCACTGTATTAGAGTTTTTGTGCTCACTCCTTTTACTGTTTTTAAACATTCTATTTGAATCTGAGAACTTGCTTCCTGGCAGTGTGGATGATAATAAAATCAACACTTAAGGCCGCAATTTGAGTGTTTGTGGGTTTTTTGTTGATTTTGTTTTGTTTTGTTTTGTTTTAGAGCATTTGATTTGTGTGTTTGAGGGGGTGGGTGGGATGAGGCTTCTGTTTGGCAATTCAAAATGTTAGGATAGAACTTGTGAAAACCAAGTTTCTTATGAGACTAGCCAAGTCTACCGGCTGAAAATAATAGGGAAATCCTTGACTTTAGTGAGAAACCCTGATTGCCTAGTTAGCAAACTTGATAAAAAAAAAATCTTTCCTGTAAAACTGATGCCACCTGCAGCTTATGAGCGTCCAGCTAGCCTCCGCCTTTATGATAATATAAAGACCATTCCATTGAATAGATTCTAGAGATCCCACTTTGCCTCCAAAGCTTATGCCTAAGAGCTTCCACCAGTACGCACCAAGAAGAATATTTTCTTCCTGTACAGTATTTTGTTTTTGTAAACTGTATTAGCGGGGTGTCGTGGGTAACAAGGAGTAAATAATAACTTTGCTAAGGCACAAGTTCTAGCTTAATTCCTTACGGTTATGCAGACTTTAGTCTTGAGCACGTGTCAGCTGTTGGCAAGGGGAGGATTCAGCAGTGGCCAATGAGATCGCCCTACCGGAGCTTGTGTTCTGGTGCGGAGAAGCAGCCAGTGAGTCTGGAGAGCTGTGTACTCGCTGTCCACAGGTCTGCTGTGACCAGTGCCTCGAGAACGAGAAATGAAAGATGACTGCAGTGGCCCTGGGAAGGACTGGGAGCCATTTGCCTTTCATATAGGCTGTTCCAGGACAGAAGAAGAAGAAAGTCTCAGGATTGGAAAGTAGGAGAACTCTGTGATGATCAGGGAAAGAATGTTTCAGGAAGGGACAGTGAGGACACAGTCCAGAGGGCACCGGCTCACAGGAAGCCAGTCAGTGTGACTGAGGATTTCTGCCTGTGGCAGCGGGAAGATGCAGCTGTTATTTACAGAGACAAGGATGACTTGAAAGGTGCAGTCTTTAGAAACAGCTTGAGTCCCAGCTGTAGCGTTGTTAACGCTGAGAACATCTCAAACTAATACTGTTCCGATGAAAAGGTTGCTTTAAACTTCCCTTCACTTACTTTTATTGCCACCAGGCTCCTGGGTAAGGCAAGAACTCCTGGATCTCCCTGATACCGCTGGTCAGTGAGCTCCTGGGATCTGCCTGTCTCTGTGGTCTCCCAACACTGGGGTTATACGCACACACTCGTCTGCCTTAAACTCGGCTTAACGTGGCATAATAATCACCATTACCTGCCTGGATCAGCTTCCCAGCCCTTCACTTTGTTCCTCCCTGACATCAAAGGAAATTATGTGAGAAACGTTTTCTATTTCTGTTAAAAAATAGAAGCAGCTTCTAAAGTGTTTACAGAATTTTGAATAAGTTGTTCTTTCCTCTAGTGACATATGTGTTAGCAGGAGCATATGCTGTATTGAGAATTAAGCGGTAGTGGAGGTAGGGAAGCCAAAATGGAGCCAGGCTGCTGTGTGCAAGAGCCCAGACAAGGGCCAGAGAGATGGCTTAGTGGTTAAAAGCACTGTCTGCTCTTCCAGAAGTCCTGAGTTCAATTCCCAGCACCACATGGTAGCTCACAACCATCTATAATGGAAACTGTAATCCTATCTGTAATGGGATGCCCTCTTCTGGTGGGTCTGAAGACAGCTACAGTGTACTCATATAAAAAAAATAAATAAATCTTAAGAGTCCAGACAAAAGGCACTGGTTTTGTCTTGAGTTAGCAGGAGTTGGGGTGATGAGAGAGGGTTTGTATTTGAGGTGTAACATGAATGAAGAACCTAAAGAATTGTCATTATTTGTGACTAAGGCAGAAAAGGTAGAGGAGGTGATTGGAGAGGATACTGAAGTCATGTCCTGTCATACCTGAGAAGTGTAATTTCTAAGTGTGCAAAGGGAGAGGCTGGCCAAGAGCAGGTAGCACACCCCTGTTAGGAGGGTGGAGGTAGGATGTGGGCACCGATGTTAGGTGGGTGGGTTTGATTGACTATCTTTCAATGAAGAGGAAAGGGAAAGAAGCCATCAGCTTCTAGAAATCCTAAGAATGAAGATGTTGGGACATCTGAGGAAAACAGGAAATGAATGACCCAGAGCAGTGGTTCTCAACCTGTGGATCTCGACCCCCCACAGGGGGTCACATATCAGATATCCCACATATCAGATATTTACATTATGGTTTACAACAGTAGCAAAATTAGTTATGAAGTAACAACAAAAATAATTTTATGGTTGAGGTCACCACAATATGAGGAACTGTCTTAAAGTGTCACATTAGGAAGGCTGAGAACCGCTGGCTTTAGGAAAACAGTTATTCTCAGAGCCATGGAGATGAACGGGTTAAGTCTCAAGTGTTGAGTTAGTGATACCAGTTGGGATCACCACTAGTTTATGCCCCACATACACAGTGGTAAGATCTTTGTGTGACACCGTCACCACCCTCTGAGATTCTCACCTGCTGGGTTTTCTTCCAGGTGAAACGACTGAATCTGTTTCAAAGTGTTTATATCAAATTCAGAAAAACTAAGGTCGCGAGGGAGGGGGAAGAGAATACTAATCTGTGTCTCACTTCCTGCAAATACTTAGGTTTTGATTGCATAGAGGGAGGAGAAAACACTAAGAAGGCAGCCACTTTCGTCAGTATTGACGTTAGTATTGATATTGAGGTTTGACGCCTAATTGTGTTTCTTCCAAATGAGCTTCTGTTTGCTTTGTAAAAGTCAACTAATAGTGGAAATGTTAAAAGTTTTAATGTTTAGCGTCTCTTAATACCACGTACAACAGTATTTTAAATAACGTTAGTACATAATTTGGCGCCCGAATCAGCTAAGTATTTATTTTTTATGTGTGTGAGAGTTTTGCCTGCACATACGGATGTTCGATACATTCATCATGGAGGCAGGGAGCAGAAGGGGGCATCAGCCTTGGAGCTGGGGTCACAGACTGTTGTGAACCTCTCTATGGGGACTGGGAACCCAATCTGGGCCCTCTGCAAGAGAAGCAAAATATTAACATTATTTAAAATATTGTTATAAGTGATGTTAAGAGACGCTGAACATTAAAACTTTAATATTTTTTTAGTAAGCAGCTTTATATATGATTTGTTCTAAATAATTATGTTTTAAATTTAACCTTATTTGTTGAGTGTGTGTCCACGTATTTAATTTTCTTTGAGTTGGGGGCAGAGAGAGGGAGAGGGAGGAAGTACGCATGCTCATGCCGTGACATGAACGTGTGATTGGTCAGATCACAGCTTTTGGGAAGTCATTCTCTTCTTTCACTGTGGGATCTGGGGCTCAAACTCAGGTTTTCAGGTGTGTAGGGCAAGAGCTTTTGCCTGCTGAGCCAGCCTTGAAGTAATATTTCAGTATAAAGGTGAATTTAGAACTTTAAACCCCTGAACTGTTTCAGCAAAGTAGTTACTTCTGTTTGTGGTGGTTTTATTTGCTCATTCTATAGAAAGAGAACATCTTAATTTTGGCAGAGTATTTCTCATATCTCGTAATTTCTTGGGCGCTCATTGTGTGCTAGGCATCATCTAGGGAGGGAAGACAAACTCCTAGAGTTACGCTCATTTGCTCATAAACATTAGAAAAACAACCAACCTTGGTGTCAGATACAGAAGATGCTCCTTCTAGGTGAGGTGACCTTGGAGGCTGTTTGAGAGAGGAGACATCAGTTGGTTGTTCTAAAGAAACCCCCAACTGACAAAACATACAAGCGCATGTCCCTGTCAGTGCAGATGTTAGAGAGTCAGTTCCCAGCATGTATTTTAGCATTCTTTTCAATGTTTCATAAAAAGTAGGTATGGATGGGTATTTTTCCCATTCATTAATTTATTTGTTTCACATTCCAGTCACAGTCCCTCCTCCCAGTATCCTCATCACACGGTCCTTCCCCCATCCCTCTCTCCGCTTCATCTTTAAGAAGGGTAAGATTACCCCTGGGTGCCAACCCAGCCTGATACCTCAACTCACTGCAGATCTAGGCACATCCTCTCCCACTGAGGCCAGACTAGACAGCCCAGTTCCGGATGGATCTTACTCAGTGTTGCTACCCTTCCTCTGCAGGAAGCACTTGCATGTCTGACACGGCTGCTCTACACCTTCACTCTCTCCTTTTACCCGTGGAGTCTCTCCACTGTCTCTGTCCCCAGTCCTCTGCTTCTCCATGGTGAGCATAGTTACTTGGTATCTTTTTCTAACTTCATTTGCATCTGGTCATTCTCTTGCTTGACAGTATCTCCGTATGAAGAAAGTGTCTGTGCGTGTTGGTGGATGCTAGCATCCCTATGTTTTGTCACTGCAGTCATCAAGGGTCCGGGAGAATTTATACAGCTTGGAAATGAAGACAATTTAGATCAGGTATAAAGGGAAGGAAAGATGGAAGAATTGTTGTATGAACAGGAAAGGAAATACATTCCTAGTTTTAAAAGAAAAAAAAACCAGACAGATAAGCAGGTATCAGAAGTGCACACACCTCCTTGCTTTGTATCTGCTGTCTGAGAGTGATAACGTCTGGACGTGAGTGGCGACAGAAATCTGCAGACTTATAGGTGGGAAGGGGAATGTACCTGTTATCCGAGCAAGCAGAAACATAGGGCAAGCTGTCATTTTAAAATAATAAGCCTGACTTCCATCAGCTTCCTGATGGATTTTTAGGTGATGTGCTTCTGAATTGAAAACAGTTGTTAACCTGAAAAACAATATATAGTATATATCCTCTTTCAGAATTTGAACACACTATAGTGTATTTGTAGTGCTTTTTAAAAAGAGTATTAATAGTCTGGCTCCTTGATTTATGTATATCTCTAGCGCCATGGTTCTTGACCTTCGCAATGCTATGATCCTTTAATACAGTTCATGTTGCGATGACCCCAACCATGTTTTTGTAATTTTGCCACTGTTATGACTCATAAATATCTGATATGAAGAATATCTGATGTGTGACCCCTGTGACAAAGCCAGTCAACCCCAAAGGAGTGGAGCCTCACAGGGTGAGAACCACTGCATCAGAGGTTTGTAAGCATTTGAAACCACTCACTGTTAAAACCTGCTCAAGAGAAAGCTTTATACAAATGCGTAAGGAACTGGAGTGTGTTTCCCAGGAACGCTTTGCCAGTTCAGTCTTTCTTCCTGCTATGGCTTGAGTATGGCTTGTTCCTCCACTGAAAGATGCAGTACTAAGAGGTGCAGAGGACTCTGCCCTCATGAATTGATCATGTCTGATCTGTGTCTACTTAATGGATCAATAGGGTTATCTTGTGACTGAGTATGCAGTAAAGCCTGTTTGGCTGCTTTCTCTCACTCTGGTCTCTACTCACGTGATGCTTTGATCTTTGAGAGGATGAAGCCAGCGAGAAAGCCATAGTTAGATGCAACTCCTGGACTTTGGATTTGAAGTATGAGCCAAAATAAACCTCCTTTAAAAAAAGTTACCTTGGCCTTTGTGATACTAGCAACAGGAAATAGCCTGGGCTGGAGATGTAGCTTAGTGCTAGAGTTCTGGCCTCACATTTGCAAGGCCCCGAGTTCAATTCAGTCAGTCCCCAGCACCATAAATAAATAAATAAATAAATAAATAAATAAATAAATAAATAAATAAGGTATCTGCCTTCTTGCACAGGGCTTTAAATCATAGATAAAAATGTGTGGTCTCTCATGATAGTCCCGTGGGAGCAGAGTCACAACTGGCTGAGTGGTCCCTCAGAGGGCTGGATTAACATCATAACTGTTGCTAGAGAGGACTCATCTCAGTAAGATGATGCTTGCCTCAGTTCAGATTAATATCTATGGCTCAAGTTTACAACTCCAGGTCATACTGGGCAGATGGCTGTAGATGTAAAGCTTATCAAACAATGGCAGATAGTGAAGTAAATCCAACGAAATAGAGTTCAACAATCCTGTAACAGGTCTAAAAACTTAATAACAGGAATGCTGAAATTCTACAAGTAGGTATTTATTTATTTATATTTTGAGTTTTTTTTTTTTTGAGACAGGGTCTTTGTATGTAGCCCTGATGTCCTGGAATGTACTATGTAGATGAGGCAGGCTGGCCTTGAGCTCAGATCTGTCTGCCTCTGGCTCCTGAGTGCTGAGATTAAAGGCCTGCACCACCACGCCCAGCTAGGAGTAGATATTTTAAAAGCTCAGTTTTAGGAAGTACTTTTTTTTTTATTGCTGCCATTTGATAGTTTAGCCCTGAGATACAGCTTCCATGAGCTGTGTTAAAATGAATATTCTGTTACCTCAATCATCATATGTAATGATTAAGTTTTACAGTTTATTTATTTCATGTATGTATGATGTAGGTGTATGGGTATATGCATCCCACAGTGTGCGTGTGGAAGTCAAGAGGACAACTAGTGGGAACCGATTCTCTTTATCATGTGGGTTGGGGGTGGGGTTGAACTCAGGTAGTTAAGCTTGGTAACAGATACTTTACCAGCTAAGCCATCGTGAGGGCCCCTGACTGCCACATTTTAAAGCAATGTAACAAGCTAGAAGCAGTCAGTGTTTGTAGGCCAGTAAATGAAGGCCCAGGAAACTCAAAAGACTGAAGAGTAAACAGCGATAGTGCTTACATGTAACAAATGTGACAGATGTCATAGGGATTAGCCTTCATCTGCCCAGTGCCCATTGATCTGACCATCTGTCAGCGGCATTCATTGGAAACTTAACTACATGTAGAAGCTATGCTAGGCACGAGGCATGTACAACAGAGAGAGGCCTATCTCATTTTACATTTCAGTATGGAGAACCAAATAGTAAAGGAAGTAGGCAGATTAATGGCATGGTGTGTTAGAAACCATACCAGTCAGAAGTATCACCAGGAAAAGCCTTGCTGGAATATGAATGTTTTCCTGCGTGGGTCACTCTCACAGAATGCCATGATCTAGGTGCGCTATGAATAGACTTTATTAGCTGCATTCATGAAAGAGTTGGCTGCAGGGAGTGGAGGCCGAATCTATGGTTCTATCATGCCCATACTAATACTAAAAGTATTAGATTGCCATTGCATAGCCTTGTCTATCTTAGATTAGGCTTTAGTTAAACACCTTCCAGTTGATGGGTATTGAGCTTTTTGTGGGATGGAACATTATCGAATAAAAGCATACAGTGCATGCCTAGCAGGTTTCATCCATGAAACTCAAGCATTAGATGTGCAGGAAGACAGTGTAGATCTTTGATTTGTGTGATGCAGTATCGTGCGCACCTTTGAAGTCTCCTGTGGTCCAGCATAAGCTTTGGCATGCTTTGACAGTGTGTACTTATAAATAGTAATGACCTTCATGAATGCTTCACATCTGTGGATGTCCTGCACATTTGCATAGGTTCTGTGTTCTTCACGAACTAAAAATATTCCCATGATCAAGCATTCTAGAACTCATCGGAATAAATACATCATTCTTCATGTTTGGTCAAAGTGAGTACTAGACATCTTCACGGCTAGTCAAGCACGTTGTATGCCTTTACAAATATGTATTTTACTTCTTTCATATTTTAAACTAAATATGACATCATTTGTATTTTATATAGGATCAAAGCCTGTTCCACGCTACGGATATAAACCATCACCACCAAATGGGTGTGGCTCTCCATTGTTTGGTGTTCATGTAAGTAGTTTTTTTTTTTTTCCCTTTGATAAGCTTTGTGACTGTTAGTCTAATATTTTTAGTAATCCGAGACATAAGTGTTTCCTCAGGCTCTAATAACATTGTTTATGGAACGATTGCATGTATTATTGTTTTCTGATAAAACACATTTAACAGCTAAACAATATCAAATGTATTTAAAATAATGATTTAATTTTTATTTTGTATAAGTATCACATAAATGATAGTTTCTAATTATCACAAACATAACATGAAATTGTAAAGTGCAAAGTAATATTGGTTAGGGAGGGGAAAGCGGATGAGGCTTGTTTTCTGTATAGAACAAGGCCAAGTGAGGCACAGCATAGTGAGTGCAGCAGTTGTTCTTGGGGAGACTCCACAAGCCAGGAGTCACCAATGGATAGTGGAGGGAGGTTCATAACAACAGTTCCTGCCCACCAGGGCTGTGTCAGTCAATTAAAATAACTAGAGCTAAGTTACAGATTCAAAGTAATGCTATCTCTTGAAAATGAAAAAATACCTACAGTTAAAAAAACAAACAAACCACCATTTGAATTATAGGCGTTTAAGAGTTTCCTGCAACATTTCACAGAAAGTACATTTATTTGGAGGAAGGGTCACAAAATACTTTGAAAATCCGAAGATCATAAAAGCCCTCGAGATTTCTTTGAATGTTCTTAGACTTGTTATTTGTAAAGCTATGCTTTGGGGGCTAAAGGGATGGCTCAGTGGTAAGGTGCTTTTGTGCAGGCATGAGCCCTTGAGTGAGTCCCCGACGTCCACATACATGCCAGGCATGGCTGCATGTGTCTAGTGTGGGGGGATGGAGACAGGCAGAGCCTCAGAGCTCTCTCTGGATAATCGGTGTAGTCAAAACAGTGGTCTTCAGTAGCTCAGTGAGAAATTGTCTCAGGGTAGTGAGGCAGGCAGCAATAGAAGAAGACACCCTCCTCTGGCTACCCTCCTGTGCCCCGCCAACTCCCCCAAATGAATAAATAAATAAAGCTAAAAAGAAAGTCAGTCAGTTGAGCATTGTGTTTCAGATAGTTAAAAGTTGTGAAAATTACTGACAGTTAGCTAACTGCAGACTAGAGGAGTGGGTGTGGCTGACACAGTTACATGGCTGGGAACGGGTAAGGAGAGCGGGGAGATTCCAACACAGGAAACATTTATAGGCAGATGTGGGTTTGGGGATTGTCTATAGCAGTTGTCCTTTACTTCTATGGAGTCCATTTGAACGTGTCACTTTTGCCGGGAGCTTCGCATCTTCCTGACAACAGTCTATCCAATGCATCTCACAGCTGAACATCGGCATCCCTTCCCTGACCAAGTGCTGCAACCAGCACGACAGGTGCTATGAGACGTGTGGGAAAGGCAAGAACGACTGTGACGAGGAGTTCCAATACTGCCTTTCTAAGATCTGCAGAGATGTGCAGAAGACACTCGGACTAGCTCAGAACGTCCAGGGTAAGGGTGGCCTGCTGGCTGGGCTTGGAGAGTTCCTCATAGTGCAGCAAACACATGATCACAAGAGAAGCGTGCCGATGGAGCCTTCTCATATGCGTTGGCTCACATGGTACAGCTGCCCCGTTTGCCTGCAGTGAGGAGCTAGCTGATCATTTTTGTAATCTAAAATTACACACAGCCACAAAAGCAAAGTGTTCTGAAGGAATATCGGAGGCAGAGAAGGGAAGAATTCATCTCTCTTAGATTCGTAGATCTAATCATTCAGAAACTAAATGCTGAAGCCTGAAGCAAGTTGCCATAGTCCACTTGGGATGCTGTAATAAGGTGTAATAAGCTGAGGTTGGTTATACACAACAGAAATCATGCAGGAGGCTAGGGATTACATGATGAAGGCACGAGTGTCAGCATCTGCAAGTTTCTCTGCTTGGTTTGTAGACCACACCTTCGAGTTGTCTCATGAGACATGGGGAAAGGACTAGGCGGCTCTCTGGGATTCCATTTTGTTTGTCTGCACTTCTGCTCTGTTGCAGTACTGGGGATTACACTGAGTGTCTTGAGTGTTAGGCAAGCCCCCCACTGCTGAGCTATGTCTGAAAGTTAATCATTTTTAATGTGACTTATCCCGTTCATGAGGGTACTACCCCGATGACCCAGTCACTTCCCAGAGTCCTTCCTACCCTAATTTCTTTACCTCAGAGGTTAGGTTATCTTCAACAGATAATTCTTAGAGGAACATAGATATTCATATAGACAGACAGGCACAGCACCAGTGAAGTTTCGCGTGTAGTACAGCTCTTAGATTGATGGCTCATGTGCCTGTGACCCCAGATCAGGAGGCTGCATGTGGCTTGGCTTTTCCTGGGGATGTGTAAAGAGCGATGTTTATACTAGATAGAGCACCAATAGCAGACCAAAGAAACAATCACATCAGAGTCCAGCTTCTAAAGCAGTGAGTTCACCGATAGTACCTACGGGAGCTCAAGTAACTCAGAAACAGCTACATCACCTCAAGTTGCACTCTAGCATGGGTGACGAGGACTTGGGAAGGTTGCTTCATTAGAGCCCTGACTTAGTTAGGGTTTCCACTGCTGTGAAGAGACTCCATGACCAAGGAAACTCTTAAAACAGACAACATTTAATAGGGGCCAGCTTACAGGTTCAGAGATTCAGTCCATTGTCATCTTAGCAGGAAGCATGGTAGTGTCCAGGCCAACATGGTGCTAGAGGAGACGAGTTCTTCTACATCTTATTCTGAAGGTAAACAAGAGAAGATTGACTACCAGGCAGCCAGGAGGAGGGTCCCAACGCCCACCCCACAGTGACACACTTTCTCCAAGAAGGCCACACCTCCGTATCCTGCCACTCTCTGGGCCAAGCCCCAACCTCCCACCCACCTGTGTACACTTATATCCTTAAGGGCAAGAAGAGCTGGGATGTATGTGGGAAAGGTGGCTGGAGCCTCAGGGAGGGAATACTAACAACTTCTCTCCTGTTACCTGGCTAACACTATATTGTTTTGATTATTTACAGTCATGACTTTAATGCCAAGGCATTCTGTGGGTCACCACAGTGGCCTCTCTCCATGATGACGGTCAGGTCAGGTCCAGAGGACTTCAGCCTTTCACATTCTTTCTGTTCTTTCTCCCATGTATGAATGTATGTATGTATGTATGTATGTACGTACGTATGTATGTATTGTGATATATGTATGTATATGTGTATTGTATGTGTGTATGTATATATTGTGATATACGTATGTATGTATGTATTGTGATATCTCCTGAGCCTTGGAGAGGTGAATGTGAGTGTGTTTGCAGGTGTATGTACACACACCTGATTGTTTTCTGAGCAATGAATCTCTTTGCCATGACAGTAGAGACTTACCCTCCATATTTGGCCAGTTATGAGACTCAACAGTAAGCAGTACTCACTGTAAAAATAAGCCTTTCTCCATGACTGAAGCAGACAACAGCAAAAATATGTGGACATAAACAAGAATGAACATTTAATTGGCAATGTAACAAAACAGTAGCAATACTCTCCCAAGTACAGCCTGCAGTTTCCCCAGGGCTTTGCCTGTCTTAAATACCATGCATTAGTTCCCTCGTATGTGACAGGCTTTAAGTCTGATCAGAAAGTAGTGGGCTTTACCCATAACAAGTGCATACCATAGTGCACCATGGGCACACCTTGCATGTCATGTTGATGGCATTAACACCAAGGGCCATAGCCAAGCGGAAAAGTCAGTGACAATAGTTCCCCAGCAAGCTATCATCTTCTGGCACTACAAATGTCAGCGAATGGGGAAGAAGCTTCTAGATTGCTGTCAGCCTGATTTCATCATGTCCTATAACCCCAGCAATAGGGACTCACTATCCGGTTATGGCATGTGACAAGAGCAACAGCAATAGAAATGGTTCCATCCAGGGCCAACTTGGTGAACCTGTAAGTTTATAGGTGCATCTCACAGGGACATGGAGGATGGATGTAAAGCACCAGTTCTATTGAAAGTCCCACCCTAGAGTAGGTGATGACTCCCGAAAGCTAAGTCGCTGGAGTCCCAACTGCCAGTCAACCTTGTCATAAGGTGAACTGAAATCTCTGTGGAAATATTTCAGTACAAGTATTTATAAGACTTTTCCTTCTATGAAGCAAAGAATATACACTAAAGTCAGAAGATAAGTGGCAAAGATAAAGCCAGGAAAGAAAAGTAACATTTTTTATGCATTTTCCTTAAAATATTGTGCTAGATAATGTAGTTTTCTTTTGGTGCTCACAAAAGGTGGGATTCCAGTATCTTTCAGGGAAGGAAAGTGGGGACAGGAACTTGTGTCAAGTTGACTCTCTCACTGTGAAGCCTGTGCTGTGTCTGTTGACTGCTCCAGCTAGTCAGTCTCATGCTGGAGCTCTGACTCTGAAGTCCCAGGAAGTCCAGAAAGGAGCTCTCTGCCTCAGACGAGCCTGAATTCACCACTTAGACCACTAGCGTGTGTCTGGTTGTCAGACATCTTTATTATGGTTACATCTTTCAGCTAAAAGGAAACTAACACTGACAACCTGTTTTGTGTTTCATAAAGATTTGTCTACAAAAATTATCTGAACATTCGAAACCAAGTATGCACAACACACATGCACGCACCCACCCACACACACACACACACACCCGCACATCTCATGGAAAAGAAACTAAAATGGAATCTGCAGGGTATACTGCTGATGTGAGGGCTGGGCTGACTTTGGCCTGCTACATGTTTGTGTGCCTGCTGCCATGTGTGGCCGTGTGCTCAGCAGGTTATAGAGAAGGGGACTGAGCTGGGGATGAGTGATGCCTGACACCTGCCCAGCGGTGACAACACATCTGTACTCTGCAGCTTGTGAGACAACGGTGGAGCTCCTGTTTGACAGCGTCATCCATTTAGGCTGCAAGCCATACCTGGACAGCCAGCGGGCTGCATGCTGGTGTCGTTATGAGGAGAAAACAGATCTATAAAGAAGCCCCTGACAGCTGGCGAGCAGGCGAGAACGGAGGACAATCCTTGCCAAAGATCTGATGCTTCCACAGCCTAACGCTGCCTTAGTTTTTTGTTTTTGTTTCTTTTGTTTTTTGTGATGGGTCATTTTGAGACCTTACTAGGCTGTCTCTTGATTTTAAAACCTCAAAGTGAAAAGGGTGGGGGCCAGGAGGAAGCAGAGGGGAGAGCATGCTTGGGATCGAGCAGGACATCTAAGAGCACGCCTTCCTGGGCCTCACTGTCTCAGTGGCTCCCCCAAACTGGGAAGAAAAGCCTCAAGCTCATGTGACTTGGTTTTCATAGCTGTACTTAACAATAAAAATGAAAGCAACTGTAAAATTCATTGTAAGGACTTTTCAGCATTATTTTATTTTGGGATAGAGGACAGTCTTCCCTTAGAAGTATTACTTATTTTGAAATTTCAAATATACATTTATACCTGGAGAAACTATTATTTCTCCATTTTAATTATACACAATGTATTGTTTCTCTGGAGCTTACTAAGGTGGATATAAATATGTTACTCACAGTCACAAGGTTTCTAAGTGTGAATCTCTTATACAGTTGGAGTCACTGGTTGGTACGTCTCCCGAGAGACATCTGAGATACCCAGGACATCCGAGTATTGTGATGTGTACAACATTTAGAATCCCAGCACTCCTGTTTCACTAAGTGCTTATAGCAAACGTCATCTTTTGCTATGAATTCTAGGAATGACGGGTTTAATGAGCCAAATCCATGCACTATATGCTGCCGAGTTATCCCTGTTCCTCATCTAATGTTCTGGAGTATTGTTAAAAGTCTGACGTTTTCTAATGGAGGTCTTAATAAAAGCTATTCTTGATAATAATATTTTCTTCTTGATTATCTCCTGAGAGTGTTTTCAAGACTATGTGGAATCAAAGAAGATGCGAAAGGTAAAGTAGAAAAACCCATCTTTTGTGGATCTCTCGCTTACAGTGAGAATTATCCGGTGTCAAAACAAATCCCAGAAAGCTGAGGAAGTCTCTTAAAATGTCAATGAATATTGGAAATGTTTTAATGGCCTCAGGATGTTCGGCTATACTGGCCACTGACTGCTGATTTCCCTATCCCAGACACTAAACTAGGTTTATCCTTGCAGTAACACGTAGCTAGAAATACAAGGTAAGCCGCTGCCTGGAATGTCAGAAAAGAAGACAAAGGTAAGTGGCTCTTTGTAAGTCATTACAGGTGGCACCGGGCAGAAGGAAGCACATTCTGAGGAAAGGGTTTGTGTTTTTGGTCTTTAATATGAATCGCTAGGTCCAACTGAATCTCTTCTTTCAAAGCTGAGATGAAGGCAGCCACCTTAATAACATACGTGTCTCCATTAGTCAAGAACAAGGATGTGCCTGGTGGCTACCTAAAAATGCATGGGACCCTTAACTGATACTTTCTGGAGGGGAATGAAACAGGCAAAACATATCTTCCTAACATACTGCATTACGTTGTATAAAAGATGCAGAAATATATATATGGTTGGATAGGTGGCTCAGCAGTTAAGAGCACTCACTAATCTTGCAGAAGATCCAGGTTGTTTTCACTACCCACAGGCATCTGTAAACTCCAATTCCAGGTAATCAGCCCTTCTGACTTCTGTAAGCACTAGGCAATGCAAGTGGTACAACACTCTCATACACATAAAATAAATCTGAATGTTTGTCTTAAATAAAAATTTAGAAGTAATAGATTCTAACAGTAAAACTATCAGTGAATGAAAATAATGAGGGACATGCTGGTGTCAAAGTGTGGGGGAGAAAGAGGGTTACTGTAGATAACAGAGAGAATAGAGCCAGAGGCCGGAACATCTGGGAGAGTCCAGAGTAAGCATAACTCCCAGCCAGGCCAAGTGAGAAGCAGGAGAGGGGAGAGCCAGGAGTCAAGGGTGGTGAAAGGATCAGGCAGCCAAACTGGCTGGATTATATAGGGAAGGGCAGCCCAACCCCTGGGCTGGAGAAGTTTAGGGTATGGGTTGGGGGATGCCAGCCATGCTCTGTAATAGGTACGGACTAGAGGATGCTGGGAGAACCTGGTGGCCAAGTCCACTTTGACATGTTATATATGTTTGGTCATTTGTGCCGAATGTGAGATGTAACAGTCTGCCTCACTTTCGTGTGCCAGCTACAGTGATACTCTTTTTTTTTTTTTAAACAAATTTATGTGTTTAATGTCTATGAGTACACTGTTCAACCTTCAGACATGCCAGAAGAGGGCGTCAGATCCCATTACAGATGGTTGTGAACCACCATGTGGTTGCTGTGAATTGAACTCAGGACCTCTGGAAAGGCAGTCAGTGCTCTTAACCACTGAGCCATCTCTCCAGCCCAGTGGTACTGTTCTTAATGATTTTGCATTACTTCTTTCTTCTTTTCTTTCCTAAAATTCATTCATTCATTTATATGTATGGGTGTTTGGTCTCCATGGATGTTCACATCATGTGTATGCCTGGTGTCTGTAGAGGACAGAAGAGGGCGGCAGTATTCCTGGAACTGGAGTATAGCTGATGGTGGGTGGCAATATGGGTGTTGGGAATTGATCCTGGGATCTTCTGGAAGATTATCTGCTGCTCTTAACCACTGAGCCATCTCTCCAGCCTCTAGATTTTTTTTTTTATTTCATATCTGTAGTGTCTTTCAAAACCTTGTTGATAACTTTACTTCATTGACTCTCAGGCTTCTCTCCCTGTGCCAGAGTTCTGAGAAAATCCAAAAGAGGAAAAGATTTTATCCCTGGTCACTACCCACTGTTACTGGGCTTGGTGAGACGAAGGTAGAGGGTTTATCGATCACAGAGGAGAGACAGGGAAGGGCTGAGGACAAGACACACCCCCGGGGGGGTACTCCACCTTGGACAGTTTTCCATCAAATCCCAGCAATTTATCCAGCTGTGAACTGTCCACTGTTTTGATGTATTCATGCCATTGGCACCCTCATGATTCAGTGATACCCCTTAGCTGTACCAGCAGGTGAGGAACAGACTGGTTCCAACTGTAGCACACACTTTCTTAAGTGGAAGAGTCAGAATCCTAGAAATTTAGTGTTTATGTGATTTCTATGCGGAAAACAAATTAGAGAGTTGGCAGAGTTAGCACTGGAAATTGAGCAAAGTATGGTTTCCCAGTTATTTAGAATATATTCCCTGCGTTTCATTCCTAGCATAGGTGACAGACAAAGCTCTTGGGATAGAGAATTCCATAAAAGTGAGTAGTAGTCAGGTATGGGGCCAGTCCCTCCTGTCAGCCAACTTTTGGTCTCTGTTGGATCTGGCGTGGCTTACTGTTTTTTGCTTTTTTGTCTTCTTCCTTCCAGCTACAGGGGAGGGAGTTTGCTAGGGTTCCAACTAGTGGCTGTCTGGTAGGAATGTGCATCAGACTCACAGAAGTGGACCTCAGCCACTTAGAGTTGACAGTGCTTACTTTAAAAATCTAAAATGATGCATCTTTCATGTGTAAATAAGTTATTGCAGCTTGGGTAGAAAACACGGCTATATTTGAGAACTTGGTCGGCAGCTAGAGGTGCTGTCTGGGGTTGTGGGATCTTTAGAGGGTGGGGCTAGAACTGGAGGAAGTGAGTCACTGACCGGAGGCTGAGCCTTTAGCACTATACCCCAGGCCTGCTTCTGCTTTGGATCTGTAATGTCCCCAAAGGCCCAGGTATTCAGGGATTGGTCCCCCACTCCAGGCCACTATCGAAGGTCTTGGACTTGAAGAGGACACCGGGGCTTGCTGTGACGTGAGCCTCCTCTGTCATGTACCCATACCATGCCGTGCTGCTTTGCCTCAGCCCTCAGAGTGCTGCGCCACCCAATTGGACTTAGTTTGGGTTTCATTGCTGTGAAGAGACACCATGACCATGGCAACGCTTCTTGTTTGTTTGTTTTTCAAGACAGGGTTTCTCTAGGTTTCTTGTGCTATTCTGGGCTTGCTTTGTAAACCAGGCTGGCCTTGAACTCACAGAGATCTGCCTGCCTCTGCTGGATTAAAGGTGTGGGCTACCACACCCCACTATCAGGGCAACTGTTATAAAGAAAAACATTTAGTTGGGACTGCCTTGCACCTCCCAATGGTGCATCTCCTTCAAGCATTCAAACCTCATGAGGCCATGCCTCATTCAAACCTCATGAGGCCATTCAAACCTCATGAGGCCATGCCTCATTCATGCCTATTCAAACCACCACAGACTGAAGCCTCTGAAGCCGAACTTTATTGTAAACATTTTTCTCCTTCAGGTTGATTTCTCTCAGGCATTTGTTATAGGAATAGGCTGCAAACCAATACAAAATTTATTGAATGTCAAGTTAGATGAAGCGTTACTTCAAAATCCATAATTACACTTAGATGTGTACACTATACCTCCCCCTCTCTGGAGGCTGAGGCAAAATAATGGGTTTGAGGCCAGTCTGGGCTACAAAGGGAGAACCTATCTCAAAATAATTAGAACACCACAAAATGATGAAATCCCTTTAATTACATACAATATAAAAGTAATGGAGACTGGAGAGATGGCTCAGAAGTTAAATATGCATGCTGTTCTTTCAGAGGGTGTGATTAGACAGCTCACAGCCACCTCTAACTCCTGTTTTAGGATCCTATTCTTCAGGATGCTATGGGGCACACATAAACATGTGCACAAATACTCATACAGGTGTGTACATGCGCGTGTGTGTAACAGTACAGCAGGTGTGATTGTGTGTAGCTGCCCGAGCTGTCTCATGTTAAGGGGGCCACTTTGTAACGGCCTGTTCTGCTGCTCCGGTCCACGGGTCAGGGCCTAGCAAGAGAGACAGAGGGGACGGAGACGCGAAGAATGGAGACAAGACAGGGAGTCTGATCAAGTCTCGTTCAAGTCTCTCTCTCTTGCTAGGCCCTGACCTGTGGACCGGAACAGCAGAACGGGCCGTTACAAAGTGGCCCCCCCAATGTGAGACAGCTCGGGCGGCTACAAAGTGGCGCCCAATGTGGGGCAACAAGAACGAGAGGCCCAGTGAGGGACGTTACCAGAAGAAGGGTTGACTGAAAATTCAGAAGTGAAACAGAGGTGATTGCAGCAAGAAACTGCCAGGTGGAGACCAGTAGGTCATAGTAATGATAATGGGGCAAGAAATAAGTCAGCATGAACTCAACTCTCTGTTTTTGTTTTGTTGTTTGCTGTTTACGTGTGTCAATTGTCTGCTTTTGTTTCGCTGTTTAAATGCTGTCTTTCATGTTCAAAAGAAAAAGAAAAGCATAGAATCCAAAATACGACCAAAGGTTGAAGTAATCGATTTGTCAGAGCCAGATTGTGCTGACCTAGAGGAAGAGGCAGCCAAATATTACGACCCTGAATGGCCCTCTTCCTGAAGACCCCCTCCCTATGATCCTCTACCTCCAGATGCTCCCTCTCTGAGGATGGTGGTTGTAGATCACCTAAAGGAGTTACAGGATAAAATTTCTCTTCTTAAACAACAAATTTCTCTTCTTAAAAAACAAATAGAGCTAGAAAAAGAGTATCAGGACTTAATTAATCAGCTACCAAAATTAAAGACAGGGAAGAGGTCTCGAGAGGGCAAGGGAAATCCCCCAGGTCCTCGAGTTCCTCAACCTGGTGTCCAAAGGCAGCCCCTGTCCTCTGGTTTTTAGTTCAGCCACAGATCAGCCAGAGGAGGGAAAGGCTGAGGCTTTCCCTGTATCAGAGACTAGAGACCCTCAAGGGGTTGCGTGGAGACATCACACAGGGTTTAATTTTCAAATTATTAAAGAATTAAAAAAATTTGGTGGCACAATACAGTGCCACTGCTCCCTTTACTCTTGCAATCTTAGAATCTATTGCAGAGGAGTGGCTGACTCCTGGTGATTGGAATACTCTAGTGAGAGCAGTTCTTAGCAGTGGTGACTATCTTATTTGGAAATCAAAGTATCATGAGAATTGTAAAGAGACAGCTAGGAGAAATATTCAGGCAGGTAATGGTTGGTCCTTTGAAACCTTAGTAGGAGAAGGGCAATTTGCTTCTAGTGATAATCAGATGCAATGTGACCCAGGCTTATTTGCTCAAATTCAAAATGCAGCCATGAAGGCTTGGCGCAAACTCCCGGTAAAGGGAGACCCTGGTGCATCTTTGACCTCAGTCAGACAAGGGCCTGACGAACAATTTTCTGATTTTGTTCATCGATTAATGACAACAGCAGGAAGGATTTTTGGTAATGCAGAGGCAGGTGTAGATTATGTGAAACAGCTTACATATGAAAATGTCAATCCTGCCTGCCAAGCAGCCATTAGACCCTGTAGGAAAAAGACAGACCTTACTGGGTATATCAGACTCTGTTCTGACATATGGCCCTCTTACCAACAGGGCTTAGCTATGACAGCTGCCATGCAAGGACAATCAGTAAGAGATTTTTTGGCAAGCAGAGAAAAAAAGGCCTGTTTTAAATGTGGCAAGCCTAGACACTTTGGAAAAGATTGCAAGGCAGAAAATGAGTTAACCCAGAGACAGCCTAGAAAACAGCCTGGCCTATGCCCACGTTGCAAACGTGGAAGGCATTGGGCTAGTGAATATAGGTCCAAGACAGATGGACAAGGAAACACCCTTTCCCATAATCATGGAAACGGGAACAGGGGCCAGCCCCAGGCCCCGAACCAACACAAGCCATAACAGGCTTATGGGACAGTCAGTTTCATACCAGCAAACAACAACCCCTTTCTGAACTTAGTCGAACAACACCAGGAAGCGCAGGACTGGACCTCAGTTCTGCCACCCACACAGTATTAACCCCAGAAATGGGACCTCAGGCCTTACCCACTGGAGTGTTTGGACCACTCTATCCAAATGTGTTTGGCCTGATAGTGAGAAGAAGCAGTGCTACTATGCAGGGACTACAAATTTTTCCTGGAGTTATAGACAGTGATTATCAAGGTGAGATTAAGGTAATGGCCAAGGCAATACAGAATATAGTCACCATTCCTATAGGAAGGAGGATAGCTCAACTATTGTTACTTCCAGTGATTCCTACTAATCACAAATATAAGAGTACTAAGAGAGGGGATCAAGGCTTTGATTCCTCTGATGCATACTGGGTACAGCCTATCGTTAAACAAAAAACCTATGATGACAATATTGCTTGATGGGAAGGCATTCCAAGGTTTAGTTGATACAGGAGCTGATGTGACGATTATCAAACAAAGTGATTGGCCTGCCACCTGGCCTCTGACCCCAACCTTAACCAATTTAAAGGGTATTGGCCAAAGCCAAAATCCACAACAAAGCCTTAAGGTGCTGACATGGAAAGATAAAGAAGAAAATACAGGGACTATACAACCCTATGCCATCCTGGGCCTTCCCATTAATCTCTGGGGCAGAGATCTATTATCCCAGTTGGGATTGATTATGTGCAGCCCTAATGAAGTAATCACGGCTCAAATGATAAACTCTGGATTTTCTCCAGGGAAAAGATTAGGAAAAAGTGAAGATGGGATTACTCATCCTATTGAGGTCCATGGTAACTCTGAAAGAAGAGGCTTGAAGAGACTTGATCAGACTCCCTGTCTTGTCTCCATTCTTCGCATCTCCGTCCCCACTCTCTCTCTTGCTAGGCCCTGACCCTTGGACCGGAACAACAGAACGGACCGTTACAAAGTGGGTCCCCGAACGTGAGGCAGCTCGGGTGGCTACAATTGTGGCTATATTTAATCCTAGTACTTGGAAGGGGAGGCAGGATAATCACAAGTTCAAGACCAGTGTGAGTTATATACAAAGATCATGTTTCAAAAGGGGAACATAGTGTCTTGAGATAAGAAGGTGCGTAGCCAGAAAACCAGTCCCTTTTATCTGCTCCTTTCAAATAAGTGGAAGGCCAGCCAGTCTGGGATCCTGAGATATATGTGCGTTTGTCAGGACTCAGATAAATGATGAAAGTCACTTCCAAAGCATCGGCAGTCTTGGGAGTCACACAAGCCATTCAAACCGGGAAGTTTGGTCCTGAGTGCAAATGTTGAAACTCTGAAGCTCACTCTGTGCTAGGTCTAGGCAGCCGGGCTGGGAATGATGAGACCTAAATAAGTAAAAAATAAAAATAGGCCACACTGTTTCACTGAACAAGAGAAGGGAGTACAACTCACACCTATTTTCCCTGAGCTTCCCCCTGAAAGGAATGGTTCTGAGTGGTTCTGGGCACAGGTTTAACTCGTCACAACCACCACTGGAGGAAGAGTTTGATATGCTGTGTTGTTGTGGCAGAAAATTATTAAGACAAGTAAATAATACTAAGCCCAACTGTCTTTACTTGCCATCAAAAGAGGGCCAATGAATGTCAGGTCAAGGAAAAAGGTTTATTCATTAAACAAGATGCAGTAGACTGTCGTCCTGAAAGACTTTTGCTATTTTATTTTAATAGAAATAGTGACTTTAAGACTAGTGAATGACAGAGGCTGTGCAAAGATACCTGTGGATGCCCAGAGCCTGCTACAGCAGACATGAGACAACACATATGTGAGCCTGCCATGTTAAAGAACACACACAGACACACACACACACACTTCCTACATATATACATATAATTACGTAGTATAATAAAAGAACCCTCAGCCAACTGGTAGCACCTTAACATAATTTTTATCATCTGTAGTTGCTTTTTAAATGACAAGGTGGCACACAGTAGGCACAATCTGACAAAGGAAAAACCATGGCCTATATCACCCTCATGGTTCTTAGAATTTCTGCACACACTGGCAAATTACCTCTACTTTTATAAGCCAGACTCAAACATCAAGGAATTGGTAGAGTGCTGGGCTAGCGTGCAAGAATCCTGGGTGTGGTGGCACAAGACAGTTATCAAGCACAGAGTGTGGAGGCAGGGGCTTCAAGGTCATGTCCTCAGCTACAGGAGACTCAGGGAAGGAAGGAAGGAGGAGAGAGGAGGGTGAGAAGAAAGTGAGAAGAAAGCCCAGGAGTTAGTTGCCTCCGTTTTGTTTGGCCCAAAACTCCTGTCTAGACAAAAAAACATGAGAAACAAGCCCTCTAACTGACAGTAAGAGTAAGCTCTCTACACTAAACTGAGCACTAGATGTAGTGTCTAAGAGCGAATGGCTGGCGGGGACGCCAACCCTTGAGTTCACCACCCTGCACCCTGGACGTGAAGTTGCCTCACTTGCTCCCCCGGGCAGTGCCCTCTCCCCAACACTCACACATACACACACTTATACACACAGCCGGGCTCTGTGCTGGAGGAAGACGCAGTAGCGTCCTGGCGTTGCCTGGGTGACGAAGGGCCCAGTAGCTGGGGGAGGCAGAGGCGGATCCTGGGGCGGGGCAGGAGGCCGGGCGGGGCTGGCAGGAAACGGAGCCTGCCGAGCGGAGGCCTCAGGGCTAGGACGCCAGAGCTCGCGGGCAGGTAAGTACGGGTCCGAGTCTGGAGCCCCGGGCAGAGCAGGGCGGGCGGCTTCCCGGGACTGCTGCGACTGCTGGGGCTGGCAGAAGTGAGCTTGCGGCGCTGTGCAGTGGAGGACACAGCAGTGGTATTTGCCCAGGCTAACCCCGCCGAGCGCTTTTGTCCTCACGTCCGCTGCGTCCGGGCTGTTTAAACTTTAAAGGGCGGCGCTTGCGCTGTGTGGTAGAGAACTTGGCTTTGCAAGTTGAATCCTGTTTGTTGTTCGCGTCTGCCTGAAAAGTAGGAAGAAGAGGCGGATCAGGCTCCGGGCACAGGCCTGCTCAAGACCCCTGACCAAGGCCAGACCTGGGCGGGCACCTCCGCCACAGTGCCTCCTGCAGTCTGCAAACCTGTTGCTGTCCACGGGTTAGCCCCAAATAACTTTTCTTCACACAGTGATAAACTGCTAGTGCTTGCTTCATAACAGGCTTCCTGTCGCCTATCAAAACCAGCACTGGTTAAAGTTAGAAACTTCAAGGCTGAAAAGTCTTTAAGGTCTATCAGAGAGGGCCTTTATTTCAGAGCTTCTGTCCTTACTCCAGAGGAAAACTGGGAAAGTCCCCATGGTCCTTCAGGGAGCCGCCTTGTTGGACACACAGGGTCTAGTGTCCATTTCCAGTTTAAGGATGAGTGGTGACGGGTGGGAAGCCAGGTTGGGGGATACCAACCCCCTTCCCTTTTTGTTTGATTCCTTTTCTCCCCTGTCCTCTTCTTCATGCCCTTTCCAGTGTATGTTCTAGGAAGGTTATTTCTTACAGGTTATTAAATAGATGGGTGACAGGGAATATGGGTAGATTGTCATGAAAGCTCGTTTGGAAAGTGGCCTCCAGTGGAACGCCTGGGAGTACAGACGTTGTAATCCACCAGCGCCAGGCTTTCAGTTCCAACTTCTCAGGGCTGACCTTAGGCAGGTCTGGCCCAGGTTCTGTATTCTTGAGCTTTGGAAGTAGTAAGATAAAGTATCTACAGTGCCACAAAATCACCTACAGTGGCTGATAGCTTTATCTGGAAATTACCATAAAGTGATTTTACACAAATTAAGGAACTAGGAGGCAATGTGTACTTTAGGGTGGAACCGAAAAGTAGACGTGAGACGTGGCCTAGACTTATGTTTAATGCTGTAGACATTTGTGATAACCAGAACAGAGGTGACTCTCATATAGAGTATCTGAATCCCAGAGACAAAAGAGGCTAAGGTAGGAAAGTCTCAGGTTCAAGGTCAGCCTAGATAACATAGAACACATCTTGGGAGAATGCTTGGCTATGTGCTTTGAATATGCTTTGCTCTAACCCAGTCTCTGAAGGCTAAGGCAAAGGAATGTGAATTTGAGGCCAGCCTGGGGTACACTGCTTTAAACCCTTGCTAAGGCGAGACTCTTGAGAAGCCTGCACCCATGTTGTGCAGGGTAGTTTTATGTCAACTTTGACACAAACTGAAGTCATCTGAGCGGAAGGAGCCTCAATTAAGAACATGCTTTTTCATCATGATGTTTCATTACATCAATAAGAACCCCAACTAAGACAGATATCTTGGGTATCTATTCTAATTTTCCTAAGCATACCTCTTCTTTCCCCTAATGCCTGTACTTAAGTATATATTAAAACTGTTCGGTGCTGGCAAGCTAGCTTAGCAGGTAAAGGCACTTGCCACTAAGCCTGGGCCCTGGGACCATATTATGGAAGGAGGAACCTACTCCTGAAAGTTATCATCAGACTTCCACAGAGCTGTGGCATGTGCCTGCCAGCCCCCATACATACACAAATACATGTCAGAACTTTATTAATAGACCCCAACTTTACATTAAACAAACCCTTCCTGAGGGTATGAGTTTGACAGCCTTGAAAGTGGATGGTATTTTAATAGACTTTCTTGAGCAACAACTTAGGGCAAAGTCTCTGGGCCCTGACTAGGCTGAGGGAGATCTGGGTGACAACCCACACTGAAGCTTCTCATTGGATGGGAAGAGCAGAGTTGGTCTCCTGGGCTTTCAAGGGACATGTCAAGCTGTGACTAGCACTTTTGCCATGGCAGCTGTCAGGTGCCTGGTTACAAAGGCAGACTGGCAGTCCCTTCCTGGATTCTGGTTCTGTCGGTCTCAGGTGCCACCAAGACCCTGGAGTCGGCCTCCTAACACCAGCAATTTTGAGGCAGATGGAGGAAACCTACTTAGCACCTATTGGACAAGGAAATGCCCCACTGGAGTCTTCATTGAGAAATAGTGCTGCCTGGGTAAACTCCACTCACCCACACTGCCAGGGTGGTCATGGTTTTGTTTTATTGACATGATGTTGGGACAATCAGATGCCGGGGGAAGACTGTCTAAGAACAGAGGGAAAAATAATCAATTCTGCCTCAAAGACCCCTGCCAAAAGATGCATCCTGTTCACTTTCCTCTTTGCTCATAGCCCTCCCCTCCCTTTAATCTGTTAACTAACCGAAAGAAAACAGATGATTGAGCTAATTACAGTACAGATACCATCTGCTGAATGTGCCTCTTTCCATTTAACTTCACTGGAAGCTGGGCCAGGTGGTGTCTTGCCTGAGCTACTCCAGATGCTGAGCCAGGAGCAACAAACGCATTGCGCCCAGGACTGTGAGGCCTCCCTGAACAACAGAATGGGACAGTAGAGTTGAGCTGCTCTATTGTACTTGCTACATCTCGGCTGCACAGTAGCCACAGGTGGCTAGTGACCAACACACTTCGTTGCATTCATTGAGCGATTGGATCAGCATGGAGAGGCCTGTCACACAGCTCCCCAGAGTAGGGAAGGATGCAGTGAAGGGTTACTCGGAGGGCTGTGAGGTATCCTCAGTAGTGAGGTCCCTTAACAGTGTTCTTACTGGAGATAGGTGACTCAGAAAACCAAAATCTGAGCCTTGCAATGCAGGCGTTGCCCTCCTCCAGTTAAGTGGATTTGGTGTACTGGAAACACTGTAAACCACAGAGTGGACTCAGTTCCCCTGTATGATTCAGCTTCTGCTCTGTACACCAAAGCAACTGTGTATTTCCTTCGCACTCTGTAACCACAGAATTGTTTAAGCCAAGGCACATGTGTTTGGATAAGGTCTTCTCCATTTCTGCGTGTCATGTGTTACTTGGAAGGCCAGAGAAGCAGAGCGTGGCTATAACTGATTTATTCATCGAATAACTTCCCTTCATTTCCAGGAGTCTTAGAGGTCCGGGGTCTGAGGGGCGGAGCACCTTTGCTGTACTTTAGCTGAAAGTAAAATAAATGAGGAAGGTGTGATGGCATGCACCTTTAATCTCAGCCCCCAGAAGACCAACACAGGCGATTTCTGTGAGTTAGAGGCCATCCAGGTTTACCTAGAGTGTTCCAGACCATCCAGGGCTACATAATAAAATCTTGTCTCAAAAAAAAATTAACAACTTTGTTTTCCAAATAGGTGAAAGTAAAACATGACAGAAATCGATGGCTTCTACAAAAGGTAAAGATCTTCTTGTCTTATAAAAGCCTTTCCGTTCTTGGTCACAGCCGTCTTACAGGAAGGAACGGAAGAATGCAGTTGTTAGGCTCGGTGATGGTTAGCATTTGGGGAGCTGAGATGTGGGTTTGGTTAAAGTAGTAGTTCTCACCTGTGGGTCAACTTTCACAGGGGTCACCTAAGGCCTTTGGAAAGGGCAAATATTTGCATTACATAACAGTAGCAAAATTATAGTTACAAAGTAGCAACAAATACAATTTTATGGGTGATTAGGGGTCACCACAATGCAGGAATTGCATTAGGCAAGTGGAGAACCTCGGGGTTAAAGGGCCTGGAGTGATTGTTTGTTTGTTTACTCTTCATTAGTAGGGAGGTGTTTGATCCAGCAGAGCAGTACAAGATGGACCACAAGAGGAGAGGAATTGCCCTAATCTTCAATCACGAGAGGTTCTTTTGGCACTTGACCCTCCCAGAGAGACGTGGCACCAGTGCAGACAGGGACAACCTGACTCGAAGGTAGTTTTCTCTGGGATGATACACCTAAGTGATAGCTAATGGTAATTTAGCACTGATGATGGATTGAGAGCCTCTCAGGGACCCAGCGTGTGCTTAGCACGCATGAGGCTCCACAAAGGAACCCCTAGGGTTGCCTTGTCACTAACGTCTGTGCAGTAGGTGGTGATAGTTGTCATTGAATTTGGTTCTTGTCACTGTTAAGCCTTTTCACAGGGCAGATGATCAAGGGAATTGCCATGGTCAGTTTTTTTTTTTTTTTTTTTTTTTTTAGTATGTCATAAAAATAGGCATGGAATTCCTCAAGGAAATAAGGGTATTGGATGGTCTGGAAATACTCACAAGCTAATTCTGAGTTCATTGTGTCACCAGGTTTTCAGAACTAGGATTTGAAGTGAAATGTTTTAACGACCTCAGAGCAGAAGAAGTCCTGCTCAAAATTCACGAGGGTAGGTAGTCTTTGTTATTTAAGGTCTGTTGGGATTGGGTGCTCTCTCTAGATCTGATTACCTGTGTCTGTAACTGTTGCATTACTGTGCAGTAGGTCCTCTAATTCGGATGCAGCTCAGAGTGAGTCCTCACTGCATGCTTCAAGCCTTCGGATCATTTGCTGATGGGTTGTTACTGCTATTGGCATTATCATTTTGTGCTTTCTCCAGCGCTTTCCTTTAATTCAATTGAAAATAGTTATAATTGAAACTAACTGCTTACTAGGTTTTCTGCTTTGCTCATAGCTCATGGGGTCTCAACTCTCCCGGAAGCTCTGAGAGTTAGGGATGGCACAGGGTGCAGCCTGAGAGGCAGCTGCTGAGTGGTTGCTTCTAGGTTTTCAGTCTACTGTGGGAAAGTCTGCTCCTTCAAAGAAACTTTTAGTGTATTATTACCAAAGTCATGTGAGTCTTAAAAAATAATTTTTAAATTACCAAGTAGTCACCATGTAAAGTAGGTTTCTCAGTAACATTCATATTCCAAGTGCGTCGGACATTTTTGACCATGTTTACTCTTTATCTTCTGTTCTCTCCTCTCCGCTCCAACTGGTCCCCCTCCTCTTCCCAGATAGTCTGCCTTCTATGTTCATGTCACATGAGTATGACAGGGGAGGGAATTGTGTGAAGCTGAAGATTGCACTTTCAGGGAGAGAATGTGAATCTTCTCTTCCTGGATCTGCCCTGTTTTGCTTAGGGTGATGGTCTCCAGTTCCACGCATTTTTCTGCAGATGACATATTTGGTTGTTTATGGCTGAGTAGGACTCCGTTGTGTGGATGTACCACATTTCTCTACTTGTTATGAGTTGAAGGACTAAGCTGATGCTATGGTTTGTCTGTTGTGAGCAGTGCTGCAGTAAACACGGGTGAGCGGGCATCTCCAGGAGCTGTCCTGGATCCCCGTGGGTGTGTTCCCAGGGGTGCTACAGCTGGGAGCTGTGCTTTGTTTTTTCAGGAAGCAATGGATTGATTTCCATGGTGCCTATGGTTGCTTACACTCTATCCTGAACTGTACAAAGGCTCCATCCTCCCCAGCCAACTTGCCAACTTCCCTCCTCCCCAAACCACTTCCCTCCTCCCCAGCACACTTCCCCATCTCCCTAATCCACAACCCAACTCAGCTGTCTGCTTCCCACTTCCCACCCTCACCAGCACTGGTTTGTTTTTTTTTGCTGTTTTTTTTTTGCTGTTTTTTTTTTTTTTTTAAACGAGAGCCATTCTGACTGAGAGGAAATGATCTCAAGGTATTCCTGATTTCCTGATTTGTATTTCTCTGATGGCTGAGGTTGATGGACATTCTGTCACCTCACTACTGACATTTGGTATTTCATATTTTTCTTTTTTCTTTTTTTTTTTTTCCAAAACACAGTTTCTATGTATAGCCCTGGCTGTCCTGAAACTCTTTGTGTAGATCAAGGCTGGTCTAAAACTCTCAGAGATCCACTTGCCTCGCCCTCTGAAATGCTGGGATTAAAGGCATGTGCCACTACCGCCTGGCTTGGTACTTAATATTTGGAAAAGCATCCCTGTGTTTCATTTATTATTTTCTGATTGGAATATTTGGCTTTCTAGTAGGTTTTCCTCTCCCCCATCATTCTTTATATAGTCTAGATACTAACCCAGTCTCTTCAGATTTATAGCCAAAAACAGATTTCCTTCCATTCTGGAGGCTATATCCCCACTCTGGGAATTGTCTCTTTGGCTGGGAAGTTCATTTAATTTTTCATGTGATCCCATTTGGTAGTCCTTGTATTTCCTGAGCTATTGGAGTCCTTTACAGAAAGGCTTTGCCTATATCATTTGTTTTTTCTTACCCATGTATTATTTTGTGTCTGCGGGGGTGTGAGCTTGTTCGCGTGCCACAGCATGTCAGGGGCCAGCTTTGGGAGGGAGTCTTCTACTGTGTGGATTCTGGGACTCCCTCAGTCTTGGCCTCAACCACCTTTACCTGTCAACCATCCCAGCATCCTGCTTATGCCTGTATCTTGAAATGTTTATAGTCATTTCAGGTCTTAAAGTTACTTCTATGGATGTCCAGTTTTCCCTCACAGTTTGTTAAAGAGATTGTCTTTTGTCTTTTCTCTCATGTATGTTTTGATACCTTTTCCAAAAATTAGGCGTCGGGAGCTATGTGGGTTTACATCAGATCCTCGATCCCATTGGTCGATGTGTCTGTGCTGGCACCACTCTGGTTTTGTTACTAACTCCCTTGCTTAACTTGAAATCAGTGTGGCGATAACCCCAGCTTTGTTCTATTTGCTCAGGATTGCCCTGGCTGTTGGGGGTCCCTTCTGCTTCGGTGTCCAACTCAAGATGTTTTCTAATTCTGTGAAGAATTGTCATGAGAGCCCATAGGTAGCTTTTGTATGGTAGCCATTTTCCCAATATTGTTGACCCATGAGCTGGAGGCCTTTCACCGCCTTAGTTTATTCCTGTTTATTTCTTTTTTGGTTTTTTGACACAAGGTTTCTCTGTATAGCCCTGGCTGTCCTGGAACTCACTCTGTAGACCATGCTGGCCTCGAACTCGGAAATCCGCCTGTCTCTGCCTCCCAAGTGCTGGGATTAAAGGCGCGCGCCACCACTGTCCGGCTTGTTTATTTCTTAATGCTTTTGCAAATAGGATTCTGTCTTTGTTTTCTTTCTCAGTGAATAGCATATAAGAAAGCTTTTGATTTTGGGTCCTGCTTTTTGGCTGAAACTGTTAATCAGATCTGAATTTTCTATTGGAGTATTTAGTGCTTTTTATTTTTAATTTTTAAAACTTTATGTGTTTGAGTGTTTTGTCTGCATGGTTTGTGTATGTTAGCTGCCTGGTGCCTTCAGAAGGGAACTGAGAGCATTAAAGTCTAAAGTAACAGATAGTTGTGAGCTGACATGTGGGTACTGGGAACTGAACAGAGAGAGCAACCTGCGCTCTTACCTGCTGAGCCGTCTCTCCAGCTGGTTAGTGTCTTTTTAAGTATAGGATCTACAAACGGGGATAATTTACTTCTGCCTTTCCCGTTTGTGTCTCCTCTTTGCTCTTCCTCTTGCCATACTGTGCTAGCTAATACTTAAAGCACCATATTGAGTAAACATGGAGAGGCTCTTGTCTTTTGAGGAAATGTTTTGCTTTTGCTGTTAGTGTAAAGTTGCTATAGGTCAGTCGTGTACAGCTTGTGTGGTATTGAATTGTCTTCCTTCTGGTCCCGGTTTCTTCAGGGCTTCCACGAGGAGATGTTGAACTTTGTCAACATCTTTTCCTGCATCTCTCAAGATGATAACGTACTTCCGTGTTTGAGTCCTGTATCCTGTATTATAGTCACTGATTTGCATATGATGAGCCATTATAATCCTGCAGTTAAGCTAACTTGGTCATGGTGTATGGCTTTTTAATGTATTGTTGAATTCTGCTTGCAAGCATTTTACTGAGAATTTCTATATCCATGGTCTTGGAGATGTTATGTTGGGCTATGATGTTTTTGTTGTTGTATCTTTAAGTAACTTGGATCTTAAAGGAGTGTCTCCATTTTTCCCTCCATTTTTCCGTACTTGAGAAAAGCTAATATTTTTTTTAATGAAATTGCTTTAAACTTTAATAATTGTTTTTTAAGCCAGCCATGGTAGGACACACCTGTAACCCCAGCATCAGGAGGCGGGGCTGGAGGATTACCAGATATTCAGGCCAGCATTCATAGGCAACCGTGTCAGTCCCTGTCTGAAACAACCAACATTTAAAACAGTTTAGGGGAAAGAAACACTTTAGGGCCAGCCTGGCTACCCAGTATTAAAGAGGAAGAAAAGATAAAGGTGTATGTTACTACAGGAAGTTTGTGTTTTTTGAAGCAGGCCCTCTCCTGCCGCTCCGTAAGTGTATTTTCGTTCTGGTACCTGTAACTCCTGTAACTAGAAGCTCCACATGTGGATAACAAACTCTGATTTTTCACCTCTGCATGCATTTTGGGGACATCTGTAGTGTCAACTTCAAGCCACGTAGATGCCGATTGCTTCCTGTGTGTCTTCCTGAGCCACGGAGAAGGCAACCACATTTATGCCTACGACGCCAAAATTGAAATTCAGACATTGACTGGCTTGTTCAAAGGAGACAAGTGTCAGAGCCTGGTTGGAAAACCCAAGATATTTATCATTCAGGTAAGACTGATCTTACCGTCACCTCCGCTATACAACTCAGTGTGTGGATTAAAAAGGTTAGAAAGTCGACTTCTAAAGTAAGTTCCTCCAGTGATTAGAAAGGCCCCTTTTGGGTCCTTGTCACACAGAGTTGTACTTGGAGTTGTTGATGTTTCTTTATTAGAGGAGTGTTTGGAGCTGGGCGAGCATGGAGCACACCTTTAATCCCCATGCTTATGAGCTGGAGGCCAGATAGCCTGGTCTACAGAGTGCGTTCTAGGCCACCCAGTGCCACCTTGTCTTGAAAAAAAAAAAAGTGATTAACATTTGGTATGACAGATAGTCACCGCTGTGCCGCTGTGTGGCTAAACTGGGTTTAGAGGAGGAGCCACTGGACATTGATTGCTCAGGACCCTGGAAGGCAGCCTGGCTACACTGGGCTTGGGTCTGTGGGAGCTGATGTGCATGCAAGCCAGGGCAGGGGATGTGGGACGAAGCAGGCTTATCTTCACCTGCCTCATCCCTTTACACTTCCCCAAGAAAGAATGTTTGGAGCATGACAAATCTGGTATTAGAGGCTCCACCATGAAAATTTAAAGCGGAAGCCTGGTTTAGCCAGTAACACTGAGGAGCAGAGTGTAGCTCAGTGGCAGAGCACTGGACGAGCAAGCGTGAGGCCCTCAAACCAGAAAACAAAAGCTGTCAATGCTAGCTTCTGAATCGAAATGAATAGATATGAATTTAGAACTCAGTTTGAAGTGGGAACAGGGGTTGGGGAGGAGAGGGACAGGGAGAGAGGGATATAGGGAGAGAGGGAGAGGGAGAGCGAGAGCACACGTGAGCACGCTGTGATGAAAGGCTGCTCTTGCAGAGGATCTGCTTTCCAGTCTCTTCTCCAAGGGACCCCACACCCTCTCCTGAACCCTGGGGGACACCTGCACTCACGTGTGCACAGACACATCCACAGATATACGCGTAGATACATACTTTTTAAATATAATTAAAGAAATACAGTGGGAACAGAAGTGAAGGCACCTGGATAGATGGCCTCTTGAGTCAGTGCTGTTTCAACTAGTGACACATTGTGACCTCAACTAGGCCATCAAAACGTCGTTTGGAAGTAACTACCTGATTGAATAAAAACATTCAGGTAAGGGAGATAGTTTTTTAAATGAAGGGTGTACCATTCAGTATATCTTGGTGTTTATTTGTGGGGTGGGTTGGGACCAGGCTTTATAAACACTGTCTAAAAGGAAACATTGAGAAAGCAGCTCTGTTAGCTTTTTGTCTCTCGGAGCCTGAAGGTGTCGTTTTTGAACTGCTTACATGGCTTCTGTTCCTAATGGGAGGGATGCTGAATTACATTCTCGCTGCACATGAAGCATCGGTACCAAAATGCCAGGCAGAGAAAGTGTTCTTTCCTCTCTTTTGTAGGCCTGTCGGGGCAACCAGCATGACGTGCCCGTGGTTCCTCTGGATGTGGTGGATCATAAGACAGACAAGCTGGACAACGTGACCCAGGTGGATGCTGCCTCTGTGTACACTCTGCCTGCCGGGGCAGACTTCCTCATGTGTTACTCTGTCGCAGAAGGTGAGCGAACAGATGCTGGTTGAAGCCAGTGACCTGTACTTTGAGCTTAAGCCTGTGTCACCTTTGAATTGGAGTGGTCCTTCACAATTAAATCACTGTGTTCTATTAAAAAGCCACAGGCGTTATCACATTGAAGAAGTCCTTTCTGATTGATAAATGAAATGTGAAATACCTTACACAATAACAATATTCCTGTATAACTACATTATAATACAGTAACAACAGCAGCTGTGTAGTTGTATTGGGTGTTAGCAGCTTGCTGTCATTTGGGGATAGCATGGCAGCACCCCTCTGATATATTTGTGGAAAGCCTTGCTAAAAAACATTTTGCTAAATTCTTTGCTTTCAAACTAGTACTGTTTAAATCTCTGGCCTCAAATTCATTGGGTATTATTTTGTTCTAGTTTGCTTTTGCAGAAAGTAGAGAAAATTTCTGTCAAAAGCCTTCTTTGGCTTCTCAGGGTAAACTGAAGCAGACAGCAAAAAGGAGTATGGCTTTGGCAATTGGGGTCATGCTGATAGCAGCCCATTAGGGTAGGAATTGGGTGTTGGGAGGGTAGCTCTCTCTCCTTAAACTTTTTTCCTAAAATGATTTGAACCAAATCAGGAATGCTATAAAGTCATTAATTCATCTTAACAGCATTAATTCATGACAGTCACCTTCTGTTGATCTGCAGGAAATTTGCCCAATAGTGAGCTGATACCCAGGAGTCATCAGGCTATGTAATAGTGACAGGAAAAGCTTCTCAGCAGTGAGAAGCAATCCTGGGATGATGTCTCTGGGGCTGTGCCTCTCCAGAGTGCACCCAATGCAGCCATGGAAACAGTGGACCATAGCCTTTCCTAGATGGCTTCTGTCAAATTTCATTAATCTTTTGTATGTAAAAACCATAGAATTAATATGTTTTCCTACATTAGATTAAGCAATGGAAAAAAAAAATCATAGCCACGTGATGAGCAGCGTGTCTTATTCTTTCCAGGGACTTAGGGAGCTTCCATTTCTGTAACTGACTCTATCATAAGTGTCTTTCTGTGACCGTGAAGCTCCGCCCCCCTCTCATGTTTTAGGATATTACTCTCACCGAGAAACTGTGAATGGCTCCTGGTACATTCAGGATTTGTGTGAGTTGCTGGCAAGGTATGGCAGTTCCCTCGAGTTCACGGAGCTGCTCACGCTGGTGAACAGAAAGGTCTCTCAGCGCCGTGTGGACTTCTGCAAAGACCCCAGTGCGATCGGCAAGAAACAGGTTCCCTGCTTTGCCTCAATGCTGACCAAAAAGCTGCATTTCTGTCCCAAACCTAGTAAGTAGGGCCATCTGTCTTGCTACATATGTTTCACACACATTTCCCTTTCATACAGAGGCCAGCTGGTCCAAGATTTTCACCCATCAATGTAAACTGTTTCAATTTTTTTAGATGCCATAGAAAAGTAATGTTTTATCTTTGTTATTTTTCAATCATGTTGGACATGGTGAAAGGGCTAAAAAAAAATCCTCAGGAAATTACTGTGCATAAATGTCTACTACATTTATTACATTTTTAGTAAACTGCAATATTACTCAAAAATACCAACTACTTTGCCTTACCTTTTGTGACACTATTTATACAAGTTTATTGTATAATGTTTTTACAGAGTTTTGAAACTCAAGAATGAGATTTTTTTCACTTAATAAAATGTCTAAAACTCATTAAATTTTCTAATTCATATGCTTATGTAATTTATAGTGGGCCTATTTTACTTGGTCATGTATTCATTTATTATCTTGTTTACCTGTAATCAGGGTATTTTATGTGTGGATTTAATTCCCATTTTAGAAATAATAAACCTTTCAGAATTGTTTTATGGCACTCTGAGGATGAAATGTAGTTTGTGGTGACATGTAACCACATATAGGCACATGTTTAGTGATAATACTTAGCCACTGTAGGTACATGAACCCCTATAGGGACACATGCAGTAATACCTACCTGATAAAGACACACATGAAGTGAGACACCTAGCCACTGTAGTCCAGCATGCAGGCAATGCTGACCACTATAGATTCAAAACCTCTACCAAGATGGGATGCTACAGGAACTTAAGACTGAAGATCTTGACATTTTTAGCAGACTGTTGAATTAACAATATAATTAGTTTTCCTTTAAGGTTCTTATTAGCATACACATTTTTGAATCTTAATGTTTTGTTAGTAACCTGCTGGTTAAGTGTTCTATTGGGGCTGTGAGAATAGAAACACCTAAGTTGCTGGTATAAAGGCATCGCCTCAGGTGCCTTGCTTCAGCTGCAGTTGAGGAGGTACCAGGATGGCTGGTGGGGCATTTGTACTGTTGATACAGTGTTATGGTCATACAACTATTGCACAGTAAAAGACAAAAAGAAACTGGGCATTATGGCTCAGACCTGTAATTATAGCTCCCAGGAAACTGAGGCAAGAGGATTGTTTGGAGTGCAAGTTTGAGCCACAGTGTGAGCTACCCTGTCACAAGAGATAAAGTTCACTCACGTTAACAACAAGAACCAAAGTGAATGAAGGCCAAACGCTGACCATTTTACCCCCACGTGGAGGCAGCTGAGGAGGAGTGTGGCAGCTTTGCCAGGGCACACAGGCCATTTGAAGCATCAGTGCACACAGACCAGCTGGAGTGGAATTGTCAATGAATACTTCTGTTTCCCACAAATTTATTAACCAAATTGTATCTGAAAATGTCAAGTGGAAATGAACATGACCTTAAAAACGTCCAGTTGGTAAGCTATAAAACCAGTGCACAGCCTGCTGATGTTTAAAGCGTGAGATTAGTTCTTCCCACTGACTTCCTGTCCTTGAATTCGCAAGTGGAGGGAGTGACGCACGCTTTCCAGGGATGCTGTAGCCTGTCATGGGGGAAAAAAACTTGAGATCAGAGAAAATAAATATCAGAACTGATGTTTGAGGGGAGTTGTACAAACTCAGTATCTCCTTGGGACAAGAAAACATTGAAATTACTGAGGTAAATGCCTTGTTGGAATCTTTTGATGTTTTTGTTTGTTTGATTGTTTCTTTTGAGACAGATCTCATTGTATACCTCTGGTCGTCCTGAAACTCAATATGTAGACAGGTTGGCCTTGAACTCACAAAGAACTACCTGCCTCCCTGGTGCTGGGATGCATCAAAGGTATAAGCCACTATGCCCAGCTTTATGAATCCTTTTTAAAGAGATGAATGTATGCCTTCATTTCCAGGTACTCTGAAAAGAAAACTACCAGGTAATCCCTTTCATGATTTCTGCCCCAATTCATATTCTTTTTTTTTTTTTTTGGTTTTTTTTGAGACAGGGTTTCTCTGTGTAGCCCTGGCTGTCCTGGAACTCACTCTGTACCAATTCATATTCTTAACAAAAAAAATCCTTCCAAAGTTTTGCTAAACAATCCATGGAATATCTCAGCCTTGCATGTATTTCCCTGTCTTCCAAACAAAACCAGCTCAGATATGTACTCGCTGTAAGATACCTCAGCAAGGTCTTCTTTTAGCTTGTTGTATTGTTCCACATCAAAACACTGCTGCTGTGATTTCTTGTGGAAGAACTGAAGAAACTGCCTGCTCCGGAGGGATACATAAGTGTAGTTCTGAAGGAGAGAGGAGACAGCGGAACATCATTTAAATGAAGATGCTAACTCAGCAACACCAAGGGGAGATGAAGGGGCGTAGGTATCTGCAGCGGCCGTCAGAGCAGACAGCCCGCAGAAGCAGGGCATGATGGGAGTTGAGAGTACCTCTTACAGGTGGGCTAACTGGGACGAGAAAATATACATTTTGAGAAAGAAAAGTGGAAAGATTTGGCAACCTTGACACGAAGCTAGTTACTGGGAATAACTAATTTTTGTAGCACAAGTTTGATGTCATTGATTAATGACAAATTAACACTCCTTTGTCCCCATGGAGGAGTTCATGTATTTATGCTCCTTCATCTATAGGAATTAAAATTTTTTTGATGCTGTGAAGACTCCATCCAACCTTGTGAAAAACTTCAAAAGACTCAGGAAATGAAATAATTTGGCTGCTTGTACAAACTAGTTTTATGTCAGCTTGACACAAACTACGGTCATCTGAGAAATGAGCCTTACTGGAGAACTAGATCAGGCTATCAGCAAGCCTGTAGGGCATTTTCTTAACTAGTGATATGGGAGGGCCAGGCTCAGCTGTGGGCAACACCATCCCTGGGCTGGTGGTCCTAGGTCCTGTAAGAGAGCAGACTGAGCAAACCAGTAACCAGCATTCCCTCATGGCCTCTGCCCAGTTTGAGATCCTACCTTGGTTTCCCTCAGAGGACTGGGATTTAGGATATGTAAGTCAAGTAAACAAACCCTTTGCTCCCCCTAGGTGCTTTTGGTCATGGTTTTTCATCACAGAAATAGGAACTCTAACCAAGACACTGCTTGCCTTGATGAGGAATCTTTAGACCAATAGGTTCTCAACCTTCCTAATGCTGCGACCCATGAAAGGGTCTTTTGGGGTCATGGCCCACAGGTTGAGAACTACTGTTTTAGATGGATGTTCTGACTTACCATTTTCCTAGCTACCCACCTGCCGAGTTATGATGAAGTACGCAAAAAAGACCATGGAATTCGCAAACGTAAGGAAGAACGTAACTGGCTCCATGATATCCCAGGAGTACACCCACCAAGTAAGCCAGGCCAGTGCCCCACCCTGCACAGAGAGCAGAGCTAAGCCGGCCCACAGGAGACCGCTGGTTTTGGTTTCCGAATGAGCTTCTATTGCAGCTTTGACCTGGAGGAAAGGAAAACCATTTGGTTTATGAGTTTGCTAGCTTAAGGAGGGAAAAAAAAAAAAAACAGTTGAACTGGTGAACATTTTGCATCACTTTGAAGAGGTCATATATGTAGAAAAATGGCATTATGAAGTATGTACCATGAAAAAAAAAACAAAAAAAATGAAGTATGTACCAACTGCTTATTTCCAAATCAGTTCATTAATAATTTTCAAGTTATAAAGGTAATATCTTCTCAGTGAAAACAAACTAGCCAGGCATAGTGTCACACACTTTTAATTCCAGCACTCAGAAGTCAGAGGCAGGAGGATCTCTGTGAGTCTGAGGACAGCCTGGTAAACATAGAGTTAATTCCAGAACAGCCAGGACCACAGAGAGACCCTGTCTCAAAAAAAAAAGGCAAAATCCATGAACACTATAGAAGGTTTACACTTAGAAGTCCACAAGCCTGTTCTGAAACCCGTGTGAAATCCCAGGCCTGTTGTCTTTGTCTCTCCAAGGCCCCTCTGTGACTCATCTCTCAGGCACCTTATGCCCATGCGTGCCTCCAGAGATGCGTTCTGTTCTGTGAAATGATGCAGGACTCCCTGGAGACGGAGCTGTCTTCTCTGGACTTGCTATGCAGACCAGGCTGGTTTGGGAATCAGAGATCTGCCTTCCTCTGCCTCCCAACTGCTGGGTGAAGGCGGGCACCACCGTACCCAGAATATTGTTTCTTGAAGCAAAATGTGGGTAAATAATCCAGAAAAAAAAATTTTTTTTTTAGAAAGTGCTTCTCTACCATTCTTCTAATGCCCTTGGAGATAATTACTACATTTCTAGAATTTCTAATCATACACAATGATTATTATTTATTTTATTTATTTACATTTCATAGTCCCCCTCTTGGTTCCCCCTCCACAGTCCCCCCTACCCCATCCCCCATCCACTTCATCTCTTTTTAAATTACAAGGGCAATTACAGCTTAAAGAATTCAAGTTTCCTCTTTAAACTTGACTACCACATCCCTGTACACACACACACACACACACACACACACACACACAATCAGTTGTTTTGGTTTTTTTTTTTCCTCCATAGTTTGGAGAAAGGAACCATAGGTTATGAGCCATTACTAACATGACAGTTCTCTTAGGCGGAAATGAGACCTGAGATATAGCACTCTACAATATCCCATTGAACTGTCTGCTATCCAGAGACACCTGGCTGATGCTGAGGAAGCAGAAGATGCCAGCTCTGGGGTCAGATCACCTGCCACACATTCACTGTACACCTTGGTGGCCTAGTGTCCTCATCTCAAAACCAGGAAGATAGAACTCAGCTCACAGGTCGAAGCTCACAGCCCATTTTTCAGACTGAAGGAGAAAATAAGCACACACAGAACACCCAAATGCTCCTGTGACAGGCAGTCATTAACAAAAGGCATCACTTCCACACCGACAGGCTGGGAAGCCTTCCCACCTGCTCCAAGGGCCGTAGCTGTTCCTTCAGGTCGTCGATCTTTGCCATCAGATGGCGCTCTCGTCTCTTCTGGAACTCTTCAAAATGCAGGATTGTAAATAGTCTGTGAACCAAGGACTTCATGTTGTCCATCTCAGTCATGTGCTCTTCAATTGGCTTTTCTGAGAAAAGAGAGACATAGTAGGCGTTTACTATGTGGTTTTCGTTTAGGTAAGTCCAGGCAATGAAATCTGAGTCCCTAGGCCTGGCCGTCTGAGCCTTAGTACGCCAGGATTTAGTTGATCACCAGTCTCGTACAAAGTCAATCTGTAGTGATAAACTTATCACTTATCACCAGAGAATGGGTTTAAGATTCAATTTTGGGAAACCAGATGTTCCTGCATCCTTTTGTAATGTGACTTCACTGTTGCTTTAAGAAAGATACATATGGCCGGGCAGTGGTGGCGCATGTCATTAATCCCAGCACTTGGGAGGCAGAGGCAGGCGGATTTCTGAGTTCAAGGCCAGCCTGGTCTACAGAGTGAGTTCCAGGACAGCCAGGGCTATACAGAGAAACCCTGTCTCAAAAAAAAAAAAGAGAGAGAGAGAGAGAGAGAGAGAGAGAGAAATGGGTATGGTCTTAGGATAGAGACTGGCTGAATGGGTTAATAAGAATCTGTGCCATCTTCAAGAAACTTCAACAGCAACGATATACATGGAGAGAACATGAACAGACGCAAAAGAGCAGCCTCTGAGCTGTGGGATCTGACATGGCAGTGTGAGACAGGACAAAGCATGCTTCAAACCAAATTAGGAAGAACAGAGGAAATCATTACATAGCAATAAGGGGACAATTCCTCAAGAAGATGTATAAGTACATTTGTATATTTATATAAGTATATATACGGACCATTGCACCCAGTTTCATAAACACCATTGGACAAAAAGGGACAGATCAGTCCAGATACAACAATTAACACAGGAGCATTACCATGACTTCAAGGCCAGGCCAGGTTACATAGCTCCAGTCTTGGCCACAAAATGAGAACATGCCTCAAAAAATGTATATATAATATAATTTTTACAACCTCACCATGCATACACACACATTGTATGTGTGTGTAGTGTAGTGTTTATGGGTATGTGTAATATATGTAATCCATCCAGATTAAAAAAATCAGTAGACACGTCAACCATATGGTAGAGTTAAACTCTACCATAGAATATTATATCAAAAATCTATGGGCTATACCTTTTATTTTATTTTATTTTATTTTATTTTATTTTTTTGCCAGCCCATGGAGAAAAGAGTTTTCTCTAAAACAGACCACATATTCTAATGAGAAAGAGTTTACAAATACAAGAAAGGAAAAAGAAAGAGTTCCTTACAGCTTACCAGATCAAAATGATTATAATAGAATAAGACTAGAAATCAGTAGTAAGAACCACACGCTATACAAACCTGGAGACTGAACTAGAGATGTTTGAATAATTGAACTGGTCATTGGAAATCAGGGAGGAAATGGAAATCTCCTCAACTCAAGTGAAAATGTGATCACTGCTTCTCAGCACTGAGACTAGAGTGCTGCCAGAGTAGTTCATAACTGAGTACTACTTTAAAAAGTTAGATCTCAAACAACCCAGTCTTATTGCTCATTACAGACCTGCTTTTTAGGTTACTGATAGCTGCTCGTTTCAATATTGGCAGGTCATATGTGTCTTGTAATTTATCCATTGGGTCTTAGAAAAAACAGAAGCAAGATAAACCCAAAATTATTAGATGGGAAGAAATAAGGATTAAGGTGGGATTCACAAGACACGCGAACACAACCGTGGGTTGGAAAGACAAGTTGGTCCTCACAAAAGAAAGCAAGACTGAACAAGCCTTCAACCAAATTAATCACAAAGAAAACCCACAAAACAAGGTATATTACAATAGAAATGATATCTAGAGAGTCATTGAGGAATACTTTCAAAACATCACTAACAAATTGGAAAGTTTAGAAGAAACTGATAACTTTCAAGACATATATGACCTACCATTATTGAAGATACAAATAAACTGGTTTAAAGTGAGTAGTAAGATAGAATCAACAGTAGTCTCCAACAAAGGAAAGGTCAGGGCTGGCTGGGTCTACTGCTGAGTTCTACTATACTTTCAAAGACATTACACCAACGATTTTTAAACTAGTCCATGAAATAGGGCAGTAATGTTTCTAAATTTATTCTATATCACCAATATTGTTCTAATACCAAAAAAACCCAGGATAAAGACTTAACAAAAAAAATCTAACATCTAATCTAATTATCTAATCAAAAAATCTAATATAAATGCAAAGTTATCAATAAAATAGTTAGAAGCCAAATTCAACAATACATGGTGAAGATCATACATCATAGTCAGGTTGATTTTATTTCAGACATACAAGGAAGATACAACAACAAACAGTAATCAATAAGCATAATAAAGCACACAAGTCCAATCAAGGACAAAAATCATGTGACTCTCTCAATAGCTGCAGAGAAAGGACTTTAAAAACTTCAACATCTCTTCATGATAAAAGCCTTGAACAAACTAGGGACAGAGGGTTCATGTCTGAGCATCATAGCTCTGTGTGACAGATCGCTAACATCATACTGAAGAAAAATAATGGAGATCAAATGAGAACGGGTTTCATTCCCGCCAGTCTTAAATCAATAGTGTATGTGAGTTCTTGGCAAGGGAAGGAAATCCAGACTACAAATAGGAAAGGAAGAAATCTCTTAGATCTGATGAACGCTTTCAGCAAGGGACCAGGAGGTTTTCTATAAAGCAGTAATGAACATACAGAGAAAGAATCAGGAAAATGGTCCAGAGACAGGGAAGGAGAGAAAGGAAGAAGAGAGAATGAAGGAGGGAGGTATCAAGATCCAACAGGAAGGGAAACAAAGCCCCCTACAGTGAAAACTAACACTGAAGAAGACACTAAAAGGGAAGCCTGTCCCAGTTTAGGGCCTAACAGAATTAAGATGGAACTTTCAGATAACATTGTGACCAGAGCCTGCTTCTGTGTGAGCCAGTGAAGAGTCGATTTCCTTTCTTGTACCATCCAGAACCACTAACCCAGGGATGCTCCACCCACAGTATCGTGGACCCTTCCACATACATTGTTAAGAAGATGCCCCACAGACTTGATAGGGGCATTTTTCACAGTTGAGGTTCCCTCTTCATTGATGACCTTGATTTTTCTTCTTTGCATCATGTTGGCAAAACTCGACTAGTGCACTATGAAAACAACTGATTAATGCCATTAAGCCTCTAATGGATGCAGCATCCAAGAACATGGAGTGAATAGAGAGATGGGAACGATACGGAAGAACAAAGGAGCACTAAAAATAAAAGCCACCACAGAGAATGACAACTCTCTCCATGGGCTCCATTGGTGACTACGCACCTGGGAGGCAAGGATCAGTGAGCTTGAAGATCCATCTAGAGAAACCCCCAAGGCTGAAAATTAAAGAGAAAGACGAGAGGGGAACACTAAGAGAATACCTAAATCCTGTAGGATGCAGCCACAAAAGGCAATGTCTATATGTCGGGCGCACCATGGGGAAAGAAAGATTAGAGCAGAGGCAGTAGGTGGAGTTGTGATAATAGAAATGTCAGAGCAACGCCGGGCACATGCCACAGAGACAGGGTTTCTCTGTATAGGCCGGGCTGTCCTGGAACTCACTCTGTAGACCAGGCTAGCTTCAAACTCAGAAATCTGCCTGCCTCTGCCTCCCAAGTGATGGGATTGAAGGCGTGTGCCACCACCGCCCGGCAACATTTACATTTTATATATACCATGTGTGATGGTTTGTATATGCTTGGCCCAGGGAGTGGCACTATTAGGAGGTGTGGTCCTGTGGGAGTAGGTGTGTCACTGTGGGTGTGGGCTTTCAGCCTTTCATCCTAGCTGCCAGTATTCTGCTAGCAGCCTTCAGGTGAAGATGTAGAACTCTCAGCTCTGCCTGCACCATGCCTGCCTGGATGCTGCCATGTTCCTGCCTTGATGATAATGGACTGAACCTCTGAACCTGTAAGCCAGCCCCAATTAAAAGTTGTCCTTCTAAGAACTGTCTTGGTCATGGTGTCTGTTCACAGCAGTAAAACCCTAACTAAAATACCATATGTATATTGACAGTGATTGTTTATATATATGTAATACATGCATATATATTATGCTAAGCAAACACTCTGTCCCTGAGGTATAATCTACCTTCTATGTATCTGCCTTCTGACTGCAGTCCATCCCAAGGACTCTTATAAGTAGTAGAATTTTCCATTTGTGTTATACCAACATTCAGAAAGTTTTAGATTTTCCTATCTTCAGATTAGGCTTGTTCAACATAGAGTTTTGAAATTAAAAGGAAGACTTGAAAGAGTTGAGACTTCTAGTTTCATATTTGGCATGTAAATGAGCCTGGAAGTCTTCCTTCCTTAACAGCAACTAAAAAGGGAAACAAACCAACAGTCAGCACTCTCCTGAGAGCTGTGAGAGGCGAGCTCAGGCCACACTACCTTGACCGTGGGCAGTTTGGTCTGATCTTGGAAGCTAAGCAGGGTCAGTCCTGGTTAGTACTCAGATGGAAGACCTGAGGTCACAGGGCAAAGTGCAGCAATCAGTGTTGAGCAGAGGGGCTGAGAATTGCAATTGACCTGTGCTTGGGAGTTCAGGAGGGAGGGTCATACCATACTCTACCCAGTTTTCATGATAAAAGTTGGGGGAAATCTACCCCTTGCTTCTGGCAGAAGGAAAATGGCCGTTCTGTAATACCTCAGAAAACTCTATTTTCAGCAAGGTTGCTTTGCTCTCTGTAAAAGCTTCCCACTAAAGCTCCAAGTTAAGGTGGCTGAGGGCCTTTGTTTACCTTTCTTGTGACACCGAATGTCATACGATACTTTGTTGATGATGAGCTTGAACTCTTTCGTTAGCAAAGTGTCCATCAACGTTGAAGCTGGAATCTCACTGCCATCTGAAAGAAACGATACAGAACTAAGCCTGCTTTGAAGCAGTGGGTGCCTCATCCCAATGGGTAAAAACTAAGACTCTGCATTTTATAATACAGGTGTGGGCATTCGCCTTTCAGGTAGCTCCCCTTTCTTACTGAGGGAATCTTCTGCGATGGCTTCATTGCCTTCCATTCCACTGGATCACAGGGAACAGGCAGGCATTCCTCTCCCACTCCATCAGATGGACTGCACAGAAGGGCTAGGCCTGTGGAGGCAGCGGTATCTAGGTTGACTTTACACTATCCTGACCTGCAGCCTTCAGGAGGGCCCTTAAAAGGCCTGCTCTGCTTCCCTGTGTTGTTGCACAATGTACTTCAAGCAGAGAAAACCATCACGAGCCTGTAAGGTGGACTGCTGGAGTCTGAGCCCTGGCAGTGGTCAGAGCCAGGAATTATGCCTGGAATCCTTGAGATTTGTCTGAGATAAACTAGGCCTACTCTGGTTTCCTTTGGACTTATTAAGAAAAATTTCTCCTTTTCTTTTCTTTTCTTTTCTTTTCTTTTTTTCTTTCTTTTCCTTCTTCTTTGAGATAGGGCATGTCCTAGTTATGTTTCAGTTGCTGTGAAAAGCCACCAGACCAAAACCAACTTTTGGAGGAAAGCGTTTATTTGGCCTGTAGGTTACAGTCCATCATTGAAGGAAGCTGAGGTGTGACCTCAGGATAGGAACGGAAGCAGAGATCACAGAGGAACACTGCCTGCTGACTTGTTCTCCATGGCTTCTTCCCTTTACTTCCTGGTACAATCCAGAACCATGTGGCTGGGACGGCACCATCTAAGTGGGCTGGGCCCGTCCACACCAATCATTAATGGAGAAAATGTCCACAGATATTCTGTCTTAGTTACTGTTCTATTGCTGCGAGGAAATGCTGTGACCAAGGAAACTTTTAAAAGAAAGCATTGAATTGGGGGACTTGCTTACAGTTTGGGGGTGGGGGTGTGTGAGTCCATGATCATCATGGCAGGGAGTGGGTGGCTTGCAAGCAGGCAGGGTTCTGGAGCCCTAGCCGAGAACTCATATCAGATCCACAGGTTCCAAGCAGAGACACACTGGGCTCAGCATGGACTTTTGAAACCTCAAAACCCACCCCCCCAAAGACATACAATTCACACCTCCTAATCCTTCCCAAAGGGTTCCATTAACTAGGGCTCAGTCATTCAAATATGTGAACCTGGCAGAGGGGGCATTCTCATTCCAACCACACTCCCAAAGGCCAATTTGAGTAAGGCAGTTCTTCAGTTGAGAGTTCCTCATTCATGTATCAAATTGACAAACAAAAACAAACAAACAAACAAAAAATAACAACAAGAAATTCTAACCAGCACAGGGTCTCATACAACCTGATCTAGCCTCAAATTCACAATGTAGCAGATGACCTTGAACTCCTGGTCCGCCTGCTTTCAGGTGATGCACCACTACATCTGGAGGGATCCCCAACTGGGAGTCTACCCGTAACATTAGTGTGCACACAAATGCACCACCCATAAATCATACCTGTGCAGTCCTGACTCTGTCTTTATTCTTCTTTAGTCTTGAGTCACCTCTCATACCCTGAGACAGCCTTTGGAACAAGGTGTTAGTAGCGGAGCCCAGTAGGCAGACCTGGGCTGACTAGTCTTCTTTTGCCTCTCCTTGATGCTGCCTGTATCTGAGCCTGGACTTCTGCCACTTCCAATTAGAGAACCTAGTAACACACTCTTCTGATTAGCTAAAGTTCATTACTGCTGCTTACAACCGAGGCCATGACGGATAGGTAGGTAGGTAGATAGATAGATAGATAGATAGATAGATAGATAGATACATAGATACATAGATACATAGATAGATATAAATAGAGATGCAGGCAGTGACATTTTTAATTACTTGTTTTTAATTATTGGAGGTGACTTACTGGTCTTAGTTCAAAACTTAGTAGCACAAATGGGCAGGGAAGCACACATATTTAGTCTCAGTAGTCAGGAGGAAGAAGCAGGCAGATCTGTGAGTTCAAGGCAAGCCTGGTCCATATTGTGAGTCTCAGGCCATCCAAAGGCCACACAGTGAGACCTCCACTTAAACGAAACAAAACCTTAGTATCCCAACAGCACCAAAAAGTGTCAACCACCACACTGGCTCATAGCCTTTTTAGCATGGAAAAGAGGTAAAACTACAAGGAAACTGCGTGGAAGGGAAAATAAATAGACATGACTACGTCTAAAAATTAAATTGCATTTTTGTGACTTATGAGAATGAATAGAGACCGAGAAAAGAATTTAATAGCATTTTCAAATGTCTCAGAAATAAAAGATTTAATTATAAGAGCTGTTCAAGGGGACAGGAAATAAAGTCAGTCAGTCAACAGCTGTAGGTAAAACTGAAATAGGGACTGGTCAGGATACACGAAGGGGTGTAAGTAAGACAACAACAATAAATTGTTTTAAAACAAAAACTTTAGGGCCATAAATCACATAGTATCTAAATGTAAAATCAATAACCATCAAACTTGGCTTTATCATTAAAAGAAAAATAGCTTCAACTGCAGACACCATGACTGAACTTCTCTCTTGCATCCAGACACGACAAAGTGCTCTTTGTTAAATCACCACAAGGATTAAACCTTTGTACCACATTCCCCAGATGTCTAAAGGCTATAAGGTGTAACTCTCTTGGGAAGTCCCTCCTGAGTGTGGGCTCCTTGAAACGAAACTTCCTCATCCCTAACCTTGTCTCATCTCTGAATTCTTACTCTGAAGATTAAGGTTCTAGAAACACAGGGTAGAGGTCTTAAACTCGTCTCTGTGTCTCTCAGACCGCCTCACCCTTAACCCACCAGTAATAAAGCTACCAGACGATGCTCACATTCTTGCATGTTCACTAACCCTTGACTTAACTCCATTTGGCTCACTACCAGCACCATTCCATGGTACCGCTTCCTCTGTAGCCAACGAAGGCTCAAAGTTACACTTTCCAGCTTCTCATCATGACGATGCTATTAGTTCTAGGTCCAACAGGCATTTCCCAGTTGCCGTCTAGCTTTGTGGCTAGTATTTGTAGAAACTTGTCCCAAGACTTGGTGCTTTTTCAAGCTCACAATTATACTATTTGAGATAGATAGATAGATAGATAGATAGATAGATAGATAGATAGATAGGTAGATAGATAGGTAGATAGATAGATATAGAGATATATATTGATATATATATGTGTGTGTCTGCATGTGTTTCATATATGATATCATATACGTCAAATATATCACATATACATATATGCATACACATATACATATCTTCCACCCCCCTCCCCATTTCAATTTAGCACTTAGGAATGTTTCAGGTGTATGTGGATCATCAGGGGAGAAGGAAGTCTCCCGGAAAGTTTTAGCCTTAAGGTGCTTTGCACTGTGTCTTACACAGCCTATTTAAAAAACAAAACCGACAAAGCTTTAATGTAGGCCAGGTGTTAAGAAAGCAAACTGACTGGGCAGTGTGTGGGAAACTAGTGCTGGGCAGGAAGTTCTCTCTGTTCTCCAGAACAGCCCACACATAATTACATGAAATATACTCTAGGAAAATTCTGGAAGTGTATTTTCTTCTGTCCAGGTGTCTGTTCATATATTCAGCCAAAGCTGTTTCAATCACAGTAACCAGTGTGCCCAGGGAAGGCTGTTCTCACAATGGAGAAGAGCCTGGCTGCCTCCCTCCTGGCTGGCTAGCTCCATGGCTCTACCGTTCCAGGAGGCAGTTAGTCATATCTGCAGCTGGGGCTGTTGCTAGAATCTGGCTGTTTGGGCTCCTGAACAATTGGGTGAGATCATGTTCCCAGGAATTGGGGGAAAAAAAGGGCACATCTACGGCAGGTTCAGAACACACTTTTTAAGGGCAAACTAAACACAGGCAAACTCTACCCATGTCCTGTTTTCTTAAAAACAACAAACAAACCATGAAACAAACAAACAGCCAGCAACACAATGATTTTTTTATCTGACTTCCCAAGTGTCATTAAAAAAAAAATACATTTAGATGACTTCAACTAAAAGCTTCAATAAAGTATTTTCAACTCAACTTAGAGTCCCATGGAACTTAGAGAAAAGTTGCTGATGTTCTGTCTTCCTTGTGCTGTGCTTTCAAAGTTATTTGAGGAAACATCAGCCATGTTTATGCATCAATCTTGTCCACTTTTCTTCACTCATTTACTGGATTTTTATGCGAAGGCACTGCTCGTTTTGACCTTATCTGAGCTCTGTGTATGCATCTGTTGCCAATTCCCAGGTCAGGCAGGAAAGTCCTAGATTCCCATGGCTCCTGTGTCTGAGGTACTTAGAAACCCATTGTGGCCATAGATAAAAAGAAAGCTCACCTCCATGTCCTTACAATAACTTACTAGTCTTTTCCAACCTGCTCCCCTCACCTCTGAGATTTCCTCCCTTGCTGCTTCCTTTGGGAGTCTATGCCCAGCACAAGGCCTCTGCATCTAGAGTTCCTGTGAACTGCAAGCCCCTGTCATCTCCTCCAGGCGCCCCTCATCTCCTCCTGGTGTCCCTCATCTCCTCCAGGCACCCCTCATCTCCTCCAGGCATCCCTCATCTCCTCCACGTGTCCCTCATCTCCTCCAGGTGCCCTCATCTCCTCCAGGTGGCCCTTATCTCCTCCAGGTGCCCTCATCTCCTCCAGGTGCCCTCATCTCCTCCAGGTGTCCCTTATCTCCTCCAGGTGCCCCTCATCTCCTCCAGGTGCCCTCATCTCCTCCAGGTGTCCCTTATCTCCTCCAGGTGCCCCTCATCTCCTCCAGGTGCCCCTCATCTCCTCCAGGTGGCCCTCATCTCCTACAGGTGGCCCTCATCTCTTCCAGGTACTCCTAATCTCCTCCAGGTTCTTCTTTTCTTATCTAGACTTACTCAGCTCTGACCCCATAGACTTAGCCATCACAATTCTGTGTTCCTTACTCTTTCTCCATTAAGGTCTACTAATTAATATTCTGCATAATTAGTGCTTTATCTTGTTCACTTTTTCCTCCTAAAATGTAAGTTCTGTTAAGAGCAGGAGTTTTTATCTCTGCAGCTCTTAGCTTTGACCCTACCATCTACAAGGCCTGATATATGTTAGATGCTCAACAAATATTTGTTGAGTGAATAAATTTTTTTGTTTTGTTTTTTTGAGACAGGGTTTCTCTGTATAGCTCTGGCTGTCCTGGAACTCACTCTGTAGACCAGGCTGGCCTCGAACTCAGAAATCCGCCTGTCTCTGCCTCCCAAGTGCTGGGATTAAAGGCATGCACCACCACCGCCCAGCTGAATAAATTTTTTAATCTCTATGTTTACAACATCTATATCTATCCCTTAATTTGTTCTTAACTTGGTTAGTGGAAAAAATGTTCATTTTTCCTTCTTGTTTAGACTTTTCATTTTTAATTATGTGCATATGTGTTCATGTGTGGGTTTGTGCACATGCATGCAATACCTATGGTGGCCAAGAGAGGGCGGTAGATGCCTTGGAGATGGAGTTACAGGGACCTGACTGCCTCTAGGAGTGGGTGTTGGAACCCCACTTTTCATTGCTGACTCACCTCCCCACCCCGTGTTTGTTTCCTTTCAAAATGACAACAGTGATCATTAACTTTTAAATAAGCTTCCATTGAATTTTTAATTCATAAAAAGAACAATGATAATTTATTGATGTTTATGTACCAGTGACCTTTAAATATTGAATTGATATAAATAATTCCTTTTTCAATTTTAGGGGCAGTTGGTCTTAAACTATTTCATGCAATGAGAATATAAAGTCTATATCATATATTTAAATACATAAGTGATCAGCTCCCTCTCCTGATACTAAAATGTATATTTTCCTAAAGACTAATTCTACAGAAACAAGTGTAATTGCGCTATAACAAAGATTAATTCACTACGTGTGGATTTTCTACTGGCTACTTTAATTGTATAAAATACACCTTATTCCCCATTATTCACATTTTGTTGAAAATTACACACTAATGCCCTTCTGCTTAAATTCTCTCATAGGAAAATGTCTCTGGCTGTTTATAAAATAAATAACTGAAATTAACACTAAGCTTATTTCATTTTCTTTCATTTGAGTTGGGACATTCTTTTAGTTTACTTCATTTTATGTTGAGACACTGTCTTGCTACATAGCCCAGACTAGCTTTGAACTTTCAACCTTCCCGTCTCAGCCTCCCGGCTACTAGGATCATGAGCATGCACCACTGTGCTGGCTTTGACTTGTTATTTCAATAGTGCTGGGACATAAAATAGAAGGACTCCATAATGGCTATATAACTGATTATACAATGAATCATATAATTTATAATATAACGAATGACATAATTTATTATATAATGAAATTATTTCTAAGAAAGCAAAGAGCCAAAGAGAAAGAAGCCTAAAGGTATAGTCCTCTGGTGCACAGATACACACCTGCCGTGGTGATGGCTGCAGTTTTGATGCCTTTATCTTCATCCTGTAAGTCCTGAAGGAATGAGCCTACTGTTGACAACATTGGCTTGACTATAAACTGGCAGCGCTCTTTTCTGGATGGCAGAGTGAGGGTTACCAAGGGAAGACCATGTCTATAAGTAACTGTTATTTCTGTTAAGACCAAGAAAAATACAGTAAAATATAAACATGAAGGATATAGCCCTAAATCATTAAAATACAAGAATTTACTAGGGCTGAAGAGATGGCTCAGTGGTTAAAAATACTGGTTGCTTCTGCAGAGGACCCAGGTTTGGTTCCCAGCACCCTCATAAAGCTCACATGGTCTATAACCTCAGTTCCAGGGGATCCAATGACTCTTTAGGTCTCTGTGGGCTCCTTCATGAACATGGTACATGTATATACACTCAGGCAAACACATATACACATAAAACAAATATTTTAAATGAGATAAAGTAAAATGCAGTAATTTGTGCATTTTACTGAGCATTTCATGTGTGCATGTATTGTGTTTGGATCAAACTCATCCACCATTCTTTCCCTCCTGTTGTCCCCCATTCTCCCCACCATGCACTCTTCAGCCTCCAATTTAATTTGCCCTCCTCCTTTTTTTAAACCCGCCATTGTTGGGCATGGTGGAGCATACCTTTCATCTTTGTCCTGGGGAGGAAGAGGCATGTTGGATTGTAATGAATTCTAGGCCAGCCCTATCTATAGAGTGGGATTCAGGACAGCCAAGGCTACACAATGAGACCTTGTCTCAAAACAAAGTGATAACAAAAACCAAACCAAACCAAAATAAAATAAAACAAAATGGCAGGCAAGGTCACAGGCTTCGGAGCGGGCTTTACATTCAATCCAAAAGTGACAGTTACTCCCAGGACAGTCTTGCTACACTTGTACCTCTGGGCACAGACTGCCAGGCTGATGGTTATTATAGTTTGGAGGGTTCACAACTGAGTAAGAGTGTTGAGAACTTTGCTCTCTCCTATCTATAAACAGAACCTTCTAGCACTATGAAAGCCAGTCAGTAGAGATGAAGTTTGCAGTGTGGTTATTCCAGGTTAATTTCTTTATGTTCTGTGACTTGAATGTGTGGTTACCTCCAGCAGTATGTGTGGGGGTGTCTCACCATCAAGTTCTAGAAGGTGTGTGTGTGTCAGGGGTGTGTATCCTATGCACACTACTGACCAACAACTCAGAACAAAGTAGCTCATGCCCAGCACTGGGCTTTTTGATTGATAGCCTATGGTGTCTGGGAGAAGCATTGCCCTCCCACCCCCTTTAGGAGGTAACATAAAGGAATGTTTATGCTTATACATGGAACTCATAAATCCTGGAATTCCTATAAAATTTGTGTGATATGGTATCTGCACTGTGCTATAGTTTGCCATTACATACGCCGCAGGCCTGCCATCCCACAGCAGCTTGTATTAGCTTCTCTGCATCATAATTATCTGTTCAATGTCTTCACAGGCAAAGAGTTCAGATCTTTAGGGCAGAAACTGACTCATCTTTAACTGATGTTATCTTCAGTTTCTCTGGTTATTGGATAAAGTTTGTCAAAAAGTATCACTGGCGATGGTATACTAAGAGAATGGCAAGAAACAGAACACAACCAGCATGTGAGGTGGGCAGAGTCTGTTCCACTCAAGACTGCATCTCCCACTGTATTTGGAAGAATGGAAACCAGCAAACAAGCCCATAAGCCAAAGACGGGACAAAAAAAATCAACCTTACCATCCTGTGGCGCCACTGTTCCATAATGGAGTGCTTGGTGGTATTTTGGATTTCCACAGAGTTTCATACATAAAACCTGAAAGAAAAATTGTGTCTTTAAAAAAAAAAAACAATGTAAAAGCTAAACTCTAGAAGATTCTTTGTCCGCTTATAGGACAGGCATGGTGAAATGTGAACTGGTTTGAATGTGAATGTGGTTTGAATAAGAATGACCCCCATAGGCTTGTTGATAAATGTTTGGTGTGCACTTAATGAAATTGTTTAAAAGGGATATAGGAAGTGGGTGTGGTCTTGGAGGAGGTGTGGCCTTGTTGGAGGGGTGTGGCTTTGTTGAAGGAGGGGTGGCCTTATTGGAGGAAGTGTGGCCTTGTTGGAGGAGGGGCATCACAGCCGATGGGGTCTGAGGTTTAAAAAACCCATGCCAGGCCCAATCTCTGTCTCTATCTTCCAGATCAGATGCAAGCTCTCAGCTGCTGCTTCAGTGCCTGCCTGCCTGCTGCCTGCTGCCTGCCTGCTGTCTGCCTGCCTGCTGCCTGCCTGCCTGCCTGCCTGCCTGCTGTCTGCCTGTCTGCCTGCCTGCTGCCTGCCTGCTGTCTGCCTGCCTGCTGCCTGCCTGCCTGCCTGCCTGCTGTCTGCCTGCCTGCCTGCTGCCTGCTGCCTGCTGCCTGCTGCCTGCTGCCTGCTGCC